>NC_091111.1:17072500-17222500 GCF_024713975.1 Paralichthys olivaceus
TGGCTACTTCACCGTATCTTCAATTTTCGGGAAGCGTACGTGATTCTGGGACTCATTCTTGACATAGCTCTTAAATTTCATTCATTATGGTCTTAAAAGGTTTTGTTGAAGTTGTTGAATCTCTGGTTACAGAATTTAGTCAGTGACTTTACCTCCTTTCTAATAATGTGGAACAAGTGCTGCTTCATTTCCATCTTTTGGATCCACCCAGCATTTTGTATCTTACAATCTCTGGCCGGTGTGCGGAGGTAAGAATCAGAGAGTTGATGAGTAACTGTGTGTGTGTGTGTGTGTGTGTGTGTGTGTGTGTGTGTGTGTGTCCCCTTGTACGGCAGAGAAGAGGGGAGCTGCGTCCAGGGCTTCTCCGAGATCTTTGATATGCTCATCGCTGCCACGTCCAGGGTGAGAGAGCTCAAGCTGCAGAGGGAGGAGTACGTCTGCCTCAAGGCCATGATTCTCCTAAACTCCAGTAAGTGAGCGTGTGTGTGTGTGTGTCATCTGTGACTCACATTAAATCCTATTAATGTGAATCAAGTGACAACCTCTAATGGGAACACTGTGTAGTTCGGAGTCTCTGCTCTCATTGGTCAGAGTTTCTCTGTCGAGCATTTACACCAGAGACTCACTGATGTCTGACTGAGGTTTTTTCTTTTTTAAGCGTCACCACCGGCACAGTTGAGCACTCGTCATGTTTCAGCAGCAGCTGCTCCATCACAGCTTTCGTTTGTTTGAACATTAATGGATCCGCAGCATGAAAAGAAATGAATCTATATTCGTATATATGTTAAATCTTCTTCAAAATGTCGTAGTATAATTAATTAAAGGTGTTTCAAATATGTAGAACGTTGAATTGATCCTCACACCAAAGAGTTTTCTGTGTGTGTGTCTGCAGACATGTGCCTCAGCTCGTCCGAGGGCAGCGAGGAGCTGCACAGTCGCTCCAAGTTGCTTCTTCTTCTGGACGCTGTCACGGACGCTCTGGTGTGGGCCATCGCTAAAACTGGCCTCACCTTCCGCCAGCAGTACACCCGCCTCGCACACCTGCTCATGCTGCTCTCTCACATCCGCCATGTCAGGTAGAAGTCGAGCCAAACTTTAAAAGAAAAAGAAACTTGCAAAATATATAAGAAATCTATTTAACGCAGTATTTTTTTAAACTTTCAAATTTGGAGGCTTTGTGACTTATACTGCTGCCTGCCACCAGGGGGTGATCAAGATATTTTAGCATCATTTGTCTTGTTGTGTTTGTTGAATTTGTTGATTCTTCTTCTGCTCACAACATCACGACTGAAGCGTCATTGTCTTTCTTCTTCTCCTCCGCAGTAACAAAGGCATGGACCACCTCCACTGCATGAAAATGAAGAACATGGTGCCTCTGTACGACTTGTTGCTGGAGATGTTGGACGCCCACATCATGCACAGCTCCCGCCTGCCTCACCACGCCTCCCCCCAGCCGGAGTTCACGGACCAGGGGGAGGTTCCCGCTCGACCCGGCAGCTCTGGAAACGGCTCCTCCAACACCTGGACTCGCAGCACCTCTGGAGACGGAGGTGAACCCCAGTAGACGAATAGAGGAACTGGCATGAGATGAAGTTTCACTTCTTTGCACAGAGAAATCCACAGGACTGATGTGGAGTCGCGTGAGCTTCTCAAATCCTTCGTTTCAGCTTTAGAAGAGAGACCAAACTTTTTGCACAGTGAAAAACCAGAGTGGAATGAGAAGAAGAACAAAGTTAACAGATAATGATCCACTTCTTGTGCAGCAGCGGGACGTTAGTATCATTTGCTAAAGTCATCTTGACAGGAGATGGCTGGAGCAGATGCTGAGATGTTATTAGCAGAGATCGAGCCACGCGATTACATCAGATATGAGCAGGAAGTAAAAGCCTCTGTCACACTTTGATTATTACATTTTATTTTGCAGAACATCAGAGATCTCTTAACTGTGAGTAACAGATCTTGTGCCAGTTAAAGTTTGGTGAATGCCTCTGCAGAGAAATCTCCCTCGTGAGCGCTTGGCTTCTCTGTGTCGTTCTTTTCCACTTGTGTCGAGTTTCTTTACGTCAAAGAAACTGAGGCAGTCACTTTAGAGTTGGAGCCAATAACTGTGAGAGGATGTACGACCAACGAGCCCAGCGAGGACAAAGGGAGGGGGACTTTCAGTGCCTTCAGCCAGAAATGTGAAGAAGAAACGCTAATGCTAATAAGCGGACCACTCCTTCGTTTGCGATCTGCGTCGTGTAGTTACGATGCAAGTCGAGCTACCGCTACACCGCACGTACGGTGTTGAGTCTATGCACAAGTATAAACTGGCCTTAAGGCTGTTTTCTAAATCTGTGCATTGACAAGAGATTTAGAACGAGCCATAGTTTGTTGTTGTTGTTACAGTTCACATCAGAAACCATTTTGAAGCTTGTTCGTTTGCAGAGGTTTAGGTCGACAGAGGAAAATCAAACGTTATCGAATTTACGGAAAGAAACCTCCCGAAGATTTTGCGTTCGGATTAAAATGTTTGGCCACCGGTACAATTTGAAGCGAGGACAAAATATTTGAACCCAAACACTCGATGCGTTAATGTGCCTTTTCCTGGTTGTTGGAGGGTCAAATCTCTAATGACGAACAATAACACAAACTCAATCATATGAAAATAAGCCAGAGTTGTGTTTTAGATGAATCCAGTTTAAAGTTTCAGCAGGAAAACGGTCAAGACGTCTGCACAGAGCTGAGAACATGTGAAGTGTTCACAGTTCTGCATCAACGTGTCGATGTACGTTCACTAAAGTGCTTTTTTTGAACCACTGACGGGCTCAGGTGGTTTTTTTTGTCTGACAACGTTATTGTCAGGATTATTACTTTTTTTGTTTAATCAATAAACCGCCGCTTTATCGCTTTATCCAGCTCCATCGCAGAATACCGGAGTTGTAGAAGTACTGCTGCCTCGGTCAGTTTGCTTGTTTGTGTTATTGTGTTTAGATCCTGTACTGATCACTACTGTGATGCTAGATGCTAGCTGTGATGTCACCAGCACAAGATGGCAGCGCAAGTAACCGCAACATTTTCGGTTAAATTTTTTTACAGCGAAGATCGTCTTTTTTTATATATACAGTCATTGAGTGTTTAAAAATATGCTAAACTCATGAAGCATAGAAAATAGAATGTTTTATGGAGCCTGCAGAAAGATCGGAGAACAAAGCTAGCTTGGCTGTTTTAGCTAACGAACGGAAAACTTTCAGAATTGAAATGATTAGCTTGTTTTTTTTTTTTTTTGTTTCAGTCGGAAACTAACTTTATAAAAACACAAATTAACTGTGTCTGCTTCAGAGACAGTTCATTTGAAGTCAAGACATTTTTGTAACAGCAAACCTTCAGTTGACCACTAGAGGGAGCTAACTCTCGGATACCGTTCGGTCCCGGCTTCATCGTTCGGAGATGTCGGACTTTTGTTTTCTGTGGCGAATCATAACCACTGTTGCTCTTAACCCAACTTTGCACTGCACATACGTCAAGACGAACTTGAAGTTTAAGAAAATATTATTTTTGTATCTGTAGCCGTCGTGATGCAGCTTCGACAATCAACCACGGTTAGTTTTTAAAATCTGTTGAACTACCTTCAAACTAACGTCTGCACCACTTCACTCGCTCTGTGCTTTTCCTCTGGTCGTATGTGACGTCATCACCGTGGACGTGTTGTTACAGCAGAGCCTGACCTATAAAGATAAAAACTATTTAATTGGCAATAATTCCTGAGACGTCGTTATCAAACCCTCACGACGAAGAAATGTTATTGAAAGTTGATATTTTACAGTTTAACCAAATAACTATAGTTGAAAATAAACCATAAAAAAACTCTAATATATAGAAAGTGAGAAAAAAAAAAGTTTTTACATTGTTTTGTATAATTAAAGTTTTCATGCAGAAAACAAACTTTTGTGAAAAGCTCTTCTCGGCAGAATTGTTATTTTTTATTGGCCAATTGATAAATCTGTCAGGCTCCAACTTATTTCTCTTCATGTTCCTAAAAGAATCTCATACCTGCTTCATTTTTAACGAAACCTTTTAATAATGAATATGTAAACAAGTAATTGTACGTGAAAAGACTAGTTTATTATCAAATATCTTCATATGTTAACTCACAAATCGTCACTAATGGAATAATGTCATGTTTTTAATTCATTTATTCTTGTTGTAGGTTTTTTTTATGTTGAGTCACTGATCCTGGTTTACACCACCACCTGTTTAAAGCAAAAAATATTGTACAGATATGACTGTGGCACATTGAATTGTGGTTTATAAATGCCATTAAAAAAAGTCCTCACTCTTACCATGTTTTCTTTCACTTTGTCATTTTTTATTTTTTATTAATTGGAGCTGCAATGATTCGAAATGGATTAAAAAAAGGGAACAACTTTAACTAAATATTTTGTAGGAGTTGAAAATGAAAGTTAAATTATTTTTAAAGGCCGAATCACTTCAGGCAAAATGATAATAAAAGACTTTGGTAAATAGAGATTGACACGTTCTGTTTATTACCAGAAACTCAGGAGCATAAATCCACCTTTTGATGTTATAAATATCAATTATATTATTACATTATGTACATGATCTAAATCTACAGTTGTGCACCAGGAGGCTTGGAAATGTCTGCTCACAATCTACAACACAAATAGCATCTAAAAATATATATATGTGTAAAAAACTGCTGTAATTTAATCAAATTCAACCAGAAACTTAAAAAAAATACACATTTAGTTGAGGACAGAATGAAACAGTTGGTAGAATAAGGAACAGTTCAGAGCTTGATGTATGAATATTAACTTCTAACTTACACGTTTTTAGAATAATTGAAAATCAAAACAAAGGTTTGTTCAGTGAAAATCTACTAAAGCAGATGCAACGTTTAGATTTGATCATCCTGGTTTCTTACTTTTCTTTCAGAACATTGTACAGCAGCTGAAAGATAGTAAATCTTTCTTACCTCTCGATGTACGTCTACGTCTCTTTGCTGCTACAAGCTTCCACCAGGGTTCAGATCTGTGACGCTGATCTTTGCGTCCCGCAATTTAAAATATCTACATTTATTATCCACATGTTGGGTTTTTAATGGGTTTTGTTCCTGAAATAAATAAAACAAATTCAATTGAATTGTTTAACATAGAATTTGGGGATAATCATCAGTTTGACTTTATATTAATTTACAGTTTGATCATGTGGTTCAGTGTCTTTTTTTATTTATTTATTTTTCTTCCTCCAGATTATCAGGTGGGCGGGGGGCCGTTGGTGTAATGTAACATGGGGTAGAAGGAGCGGGCGAAGTTGTTGCTGACGGTGCAGCTGGAGCTGCCCTCTGACAGTGGGATCAGACAGGGGAGCAGCAGGAGCAGCAGCAGGAGGAGGTGGAGGGGAAAGGCTGCGCGGAGGACTCGGTAGAAGAAGGAGCGAGGAGGTGGCGACTCCCTCTTTTCTCTGAAGGACACAGGAAACAGATACATGAAAGATCTGTTTGACGTGTTAACATGAGGAGTGGACAGACGCTGAACAGTAACCGCAGCCTTGAACAGAGCTGCTTTAATAAAAGGTTTCATACCTCGGAGTGGAGGAGCCTTCCTTTGAGTTCGCCGCCTCCTGAGAAACATCTGCTGCGACACTTTGGCCTTGAATCTCTGACGCAGATTCACAGTTCTGGATTAGAAACAAGACACAAGAAACAAATATCGCATAAATAAGATAGACTCTACATTTTATCATCACAAAGGCGTCTTTCTCTGCTGGTGGAAACGTTTCAATATCAGACTGACCTGAAGGCAGCATTTCAAAATAAGTCTCTTGTGATTCTCTCAGGAGGGCCTGAGTATCCCTGATTTTATTTTGAAATGACGTGTGAATCGAAATCAAAACTAAAGTCGTCCACAATTTCAGGACATTTACCAGTCGCTGCTGTAAGATGCTCAGATCTTGGTCCACGTCCTTCAGGAGCAGCTTCAGCTTGCTCCCCGTGACGTGCAGCTTCTCCTGGGCCTCTCCGCTGCCGTCCTCTCCGCTGCCGTCCTCTCCGCCGTCCTCTGGCTTGAGCTGAGACCACAGAGCCTGGAGCGAGGCCTGCTGAGTCTGTCGGCCCCGCAGCTCCTCCTGCAGATCCTGCAGACCACAAAGATGTCAGGAGGTTAAAGCACTTAACATCTGGATGAGAAGATCGATAGACTGATCCTGAGGTAAATTCAGGAGAAAGTCAAGATGCCGAAACTCAAACACTGAAAATCAGTAAAATCTAAAGTGAAGCATCGTGTCGATGACACGTCCTCTTACAGCGAGCGTGTAGCGGTGCTGTTGCAGCGCTCGGACAGATGTGTCTGGATCACTGATGTCCACTGTGTAGCGTCTGCTCTCAGCGTGGGCCAGCCACAGCAGCAGAGAATGGAGGGTTTCATGGAACTCCTGTACGGAGAAAGGTTAAAGGTCAATTAGCACCATGACCAAATCAGCAAAACTGTTTTTGTGTTTTGCTTTTGACGGTTGAGGAGCTTAACGAGGCTAAATGTGATATAAATACTATTATACATATTAAGTTTATATAAGAAGTCCTTTCACACAGTATTTCTTTTCAAAATAATGAGAAATCTTCCTCTTTAATGCATCAAGTAAAAAGAAAGTCATTCCTCTTTTAAAGCACCACAGGACTGTCGAACTGTTTCCTCTCACCTGGCAGCGCATCAGAGTCTTCTTCAGTCCGCTGTCCCACCGCTGCAGAACTGTGCTCACTCGGCTCCAGTCTCTGTTCATGTCCAGCAGCCTCTGCTGTAGTTCTGGAGCCTCCTGAGCTCTCAGGTTGACAGAGAGCATGATGGACTTGTAGTGAGTAAACATCCGCTGCATCTCCTGCAAGAGAAAACACACAAATATGTAGAAACCGACTGAGAACACTTGTTGTTGTTGTTGTTGTTGGCTGTGTGTTTGGTGGAGAAGTTTACCCTCAGTTCTCTGGCTCTTGCTTCCATGTCGGCAATGCTCGCCGCTGACTTGGAGAGCTGGAGGCGGTCCAGCTCCGGGATCGTGTTTTCTAACCAGGAAGTGAGGTCGTCGAGGTCAGATCCGAGCTGTTGAGGCTCCTGAGAACCGGCATGCCGATCACTTCTGGACCGAGCCTGGAGCAGCTCCCAGCGTTCAATCACACCTGAGCGAGCACAAACATCCCCCATGTTAATCTGATAGAGGAATTCGTTTGTGTAGTTTTGTAACCAGAAACTCAAAATCCAAAAGCCATGTGTCCTGAGACTTCAGCCGTTAAAACCGAATCTGTCTTCAAGTGCTTTTCTGCAACTGGATCGTTCGTTGCTCTCACCTGACTGTTTGTCGGGGGCGGTCAGTCCTGTCAGACCGAGCTCCACCGGCTGGTCCTCGTCATCCAGGATCAGGGAGACTCTCTTGATGTCCTCGATGCTGCCGCTGCACTGAGACATGAGGCCGAGCTGCAGACACGACAAACTCCGTGACTACAGTAAACTGTCTGAGAGAGGATTACTTTCACATTGTCACAGTTAGTTTAACCATCTTGTTTGTTTTTTAACACTTACAAAGCCTCGTTTCACAGGCGTGCTGGTGAGGGCGGGTGCAGCCTCAGTGTCCGGGTGCAGCTGGAGAGTCTGTGTTTCTGTGTCTGTGCATGATCCCCATACTGGAGACTGGTGTACGACCACAGACCTGCTGGGAACTGAGACACAAACAAACACAGTGAATGTCATTGTACAACACCCTGTGCTGTGGTAACATCTCTTCTAGTCTTCGGGTTATAACTACGCCCTCTATAAAAATATCCACATTTAATTTCACTAGATCTGGATTTTTACTTGGATCAGCAAACATTTAGAAATATCAATCCCCTTCACACGTCTTATTTATTTAATAAGGATCCATGAATTACTCTCTGAGAGTTCTCGTAGTTCCCTCCCGGCCCAAACAACATAACTCCACCAGGTTTTGTTTGAATCCGTCCGGCAGTTTTTGCGTAATCCTGCTAGATAACAGACAAACGCAGGTGAAAACACAACCTCTTTAGCTGAGGGAACAAATACAGAAGGTTTAAACGAGTTTCTACGAGATGCTCGTGCTCCCGTTGGATGATAAGATTAACGAATGACTCCTTTGATGTCGATGTCTTGCATGTGCAAGATGATGCATGAAACCTGCAGATGATTATCAGGTTCGGAAAGTTGACTGAAAATCATCCAAAGACCTGAGCATTAATCACGCGCCACAGGAAATTGCAGAGCTTATCTAGTTATCTGTGTGGTGTAATTGACTTAACGCCGTATTTCACATGTAGAGAGAAAGTGAATCACCAACAAGATCCTCGCAGTGTTTAAATGATGAAAGCAGCTTTTGTTCCGTGAAATGAATAAAACAGTTAGAGGGTGATGGTGGCGGCGGAGACAGTGAAAAAGAGCGACACAAGTAGATAGAGAGGAAATTGGAGGAGGATGAAGAAGTTCACGAAGGGACACTTGACATTTGAAGGTGTTAACCACACGAGCAGAAACATGCTAATCTGTATATGTGGAAAAATAAAAATTCATACAAGCAAGAGCTGAAGAAAAAGGTCACGGTCGCCAAATTCAGTTTCCAACAAAACATGATGAATGCTGCCACTTTTTTGTCCAGTGAGTAAAATGTTTTATCGTCAGACAATATGAAAGTGCAGGGCGAGAAAATTCCTGTTTTGTAGGGAAATATAACTAATCTAATAAAATAATATGCTAAAAAAAAGGTTTTCAAAGTTGAGGTTCGATTTTATTATATCAGTTTCACAAAAATGTGTGAAAGAAAGAAAACTGGTAGAAAAGTTTTGAAAGATTTTTCCAAACACCAGGAAGAAGAAATTCTGTGCAGCAGCAAAACAAGCTGCTGGAAGAAATCTGCAGGAAATGAGTTTCACCTTGAAGAGTTTATATTTATTTAAGATTTATATTCAGAAAGTGAAGTTAGTTCGAGTCTCTGGGGCTTTAAATATTCTCCCTCTGGCTCTCAGTCCACTCCCCCTCAGGGACAAGGCTCTCAGAGTTTGTGTTCGTGTAAGCACGCGTGTATTTGGATATTAAATATTGTAATTTATTGGACTTAAGGGTAAGGGGAGGAATTTTAGTTGATAACTTCCTCTGTTTGCATATCGTGTAAATGTACCTGACAGAGCACTGAAGTAAACTCCCTCCTCGTCTTGTTCCTCCTCCTCCTCCTCATCATCATCCTCATGTGACGACGAACCTCCCACGTCCCCGGTGTGGTCCCACTCCAGAGGGAGGGAGTCCACGCTCGCTGGCGTCTCGCGGCCCGAGCGCTCCAGCGAAGAGGCCAGGAGGTGGGTGGGTGTGGCCGGGAGGCTCCCAAGGCTGCGTCCGAGCCACGGCCGACCAATCAGCTCCAAGCTGGACTCCAAGTAGAAGCTGCTGCCGGAGAGTTCAGGCTCTTCTTTGATTATCTGAAGCAGAGAAGCAACATGAGATTGGCTGTGAACTACTTTGTGAATCAGTGTGTGATTCCGTTGAAGAACTGATCTGTGATCTGTGAAGTGAGGACACGTCAGTGGGTTTCACTTGAAAGGGATGGTTTTAGATTACGCTGTGATGTTAAGTTTGTATGAAGGTCACATCCGCATTAGGATTAAGTTAAAGTTGAAATGGGACAGTGCATTATCCAAACATCTGTTGGCGTCTGTATCTGCAAAGCAAGCTTAGAGAATACTTCATGAGCTTGTGATGTGTGGAAATCAGTAGAAGAATAGCAGCAGGGAGATTTTCTGATTTCACATATTGCGTAAATTAACTTTTCCGTGACAAGGAAATGCATCTGTTCGTGTGCTCCAGCTCACCGGGGGCTGGCTGAGGCGCTGGTGGAAGCGGACCAGTCTGCTGAAAACCTCCTGGCAGTACGTGTGCAGCTCCTCCAGCTCGTCCTCGATCAGCGCCGCATCCTGCGGGGAGCTCTTCTGGATCAGGCCCTCTCCAAACACGATCAGCCCGTCGATGCGCTCAGTGTTCAGGGAGATTTCTTTCTGGAAGCTCTGGTTGTGGGAACAGAGACCAGAGTCGGGAACATGAGGAGAGGGTTTCATAAAACTAAACACAAGTAGTTTCTGCAACAGCGTCCGGTTAATGAGCCGGAAGAAAAGCTTCCTGAAAAAATTACTCGGATTCAAATTGAAGCCAGGAATAACATGCAGCCGAAAGACGTGAGCACAAAGACTGAAAACATCTCCTCCAAAATGAGTTCATGCTTGTAACGAGGAGAGTTTGTCCAGGAAATACACTGAGGAGAGATTTTTCGTGCACAATGAGCGTGACCTGCAGTTTGTGGCCTGTGTAAAAACCAGCGTCCTCACATTGAGCTGCTGTATCTTGTGATGGACGTCGCTCTCTGAAAAGTGTTCCACGTTGGTGAGCTGCAGGTCGAGCTCGGTCAGCCACACCAGCATGCTCTCCCTGGTGCCTTCAAAGTCCTCCCTCTGGCTGGTGAAGTACTGAGAGGGAGGAGGGAGATTTATGTTTAATTCATATGTATTGAAATGGAGGAAGTGAGCAGGAGATCATTTTACACCAAAACAACGTTAATATGATAAACTCATTAATTCGATTTATCAGAGGCTGTGAATATGAGGGTACTCTACCTTGAGCCTGCGGAGGACGGCAGCCACTCTGCGGTACAGGGTGTCCCAGCGCCGGTTGCCCTCATGGACCATGGCTTTGAGCTGGCTGGCCCGGTCGGTGCGGTTCTCCCGGGCCAGACGCCGATACTGGTTGTTGACGATTTCCAGTTGAGTCAGTCGCTCGTGAACCTGCCTTTGGAAACCCTGAAACACACAGAGGCATCAGGAGGAACCATCGACTTAGAGAACATATAGAAATGATTTCTCCAATTAGGAAATCTTTGCTGACACACAAAGGTTCATTTTGTCAAAAACCCTTCAAGTCTGATTAAAGTCCCGTATAATAAACAGAGCAATGAATATGTTTCACTTTGAAAAACAAGCAACCAAACAAAGAGACTTCGAGACTTTCTCCTCTCCCAACTGACCTCGAACTTCTTGAGCTCCTCTTTGGCGGCAGTATAAAGGACGCCTGCAGAGTTGGGGTTGGCAGCGGTGCGCTCAGCCATCTTCAGCCAATCCTCAAAGCGAGAGTAGTCGTCGAGGAACTTGCACCAGAGCCTCCAGGTCTCCTCGATCCTACAAGGACACATCGTACCGGATGTTGTGGAGGGTTTCTGTGACTCTGCAGCTTTCAACTCTTCTCGTCAAACAGTGAATTCAAACTTTACGTTGATATAAAAAACTTATCAGACAGATTTATGAGAATAGAAAGGCTGTGATGCATTCGAGAGCTTCAGACCAGCTATGAAACTTGACTGTTCTGTGCAAGAGTCATTTACATTTATCATCTCAGCAAAGGAAACAACAAAGATCCCAGGAGTAAAGTCATTCCGTCTTCAAACAGATGCAGACTTCAGGGTGTGCACTGATCCGACTGGAACATGAATCCGTCTCCTACCTGAGCCTCCTGTCCACAGCCATGGCACAGATGGTCCTCCAGCGCTGGTCCAGGCTGCGGCTGGTCTCCTGCAGGGAGTCGCTCTCCGCCTCAGTGGCGCCAGCAGCATCTTCGTCCCGCAGCAGAACATCGCACAGACTGAGCACTGATGCGACTCCCTCCGTGTGCTGCTCTATGTCCCTCTGCAGCTCCTGGACACACACATGGACAGACATGGTGTCCATGCCACAGACGTCATGTATTAAACATCAGACCACAGACAGGGGACAGTGGAGTGTGTCACTGCAGGAGACCACCACTCCCAAAGTTAAACAAAGGAGGGACGTAAATTATTAATCATAAACTGGGACAAAGAGTGAGAGGGAGAGAGAGACAACCAGAAAAAGAAAAAGTAAAAATACAGATCAAAGAAACGTGGCAAACTGAAGAACTACAAAAATGAAAAAGGCAGAAAGAAAAAAAGAAAGAAAGGAAACGTTAACAGTGAAATTGCCATCGACAGCTGTGAATTAGTGTCCGTGCGTCTACCTGCTGCTCGGCCAGCCTCCTCTGGATCTCCTGATGGTGACAGACGCTGTAAGTGATTGGTCGGGAGAGTTCGGCCTCGATTCTGGACAACCAGGAGCGCAGGTTACTCATGTTCTTGTCCAGCTGCTGCACCGTCACCAGTGTCTCCCTCAGCTTCTTCACCCTGAAACACAGAAGTCCACAAACAACATGAATTACTGAGTTAATAATTAGGACGGTGAGAAACATCACTGCACATTTACCAGCATCAACCTGTTTTAATGTTGGTGTTAATTATCTTAAACGTAAAAAGGATTAAGTGTGAAAAAGTTTCTTTTGCCTTTCTTCATTTGACTTAAAGTGACTTCAGTAAGAAAGAAAGAAAAAGAACAAATGGAAGAGAAAGAAAGAAAGAGAGACTGAAGATGGAGAAAAGGTATAAATAAAAGGAAAGAGAGAAAGAAGAGAATAAAATAAATGATAAAAGAAAATAATGAAAAGCAAAGAAAAGTCAGAGAAAAGAAAACAAGGATGTAAAGACTAAAGAACGAGACAGAAACTAAAAACCTTTAGCTTTTCACAAGCCTGCTACTGTCTCAGGTATCTTACAACTAGCACTTCTAAAGTCTCCATGGAAACTGACCTCCTTGTGAGCGCACACACACACACACACACACACACACACACTGGTGTCATAGCAACGCCCGGGACAATAAAAGCTCTCTCCAGAGGCTTAAAGGCCTCTGAAAGCGTGCCCCGTTTGGGAGTTTGAGTTAATTTCCCTCGGTTGATCCTTCCTCTGCTGTCGAGGTCCAGTCGAGACGCTCGACCAACGAAATAAAACGCCCTGAAAGCAGCTGTGAGTGTCAGCGGCAGGATGAGGAGGGCGTCCTCACAGATGCCCGAGTGTGTGTGAGTGTGCATGAGCGAGGACCCTTTGAGATCAGGTCCAGAAATTAAACAGGAACAATATTTGTCATTTCCATTAATTCGTTTTCAGGGTATTTTATCACCACGTTTATGTTCATGTACGAAAACAGCTTTTTCTCAACGTGCGTCTGTAAAAGCAAGTATTTAAAACTGTTGAAAAATTACTTAAAAGAATCATGTACTGAGAAAAAAGTTATAAAAACTCATCTTTTTAAAAAGAAAAAAACAAAAAGGTCGCACCGTGTTGGTGGTTTTACAAAAACTCTGGTGTCGCTCCAGATGATAGTAATCCCGTGGTGGTGATATAGAATAATATACAGTATCAGTGGACGTCTGTGTGTGGTTCATGTGTCCTCGTGTTTTACAGCCATGTAATTAAGATATAATACAGTCACTGTAAATTCTGTCCGGCAAACACTCACTGCAGAAACAACAATCCTCTTCAGCTACATTCTCCTCCTCCCTTTCGCTCCCTCTCTACCTCTGACAGCCGAACAAAGGCCAGCAGCTTCACGCGGAGGCCAAACAAAGAGACAAAACCACGTCAGGGGTCCGAGCCGAGGAAAAGGACAAGAGGAGAGCGGACGGAGAGAGCTGAGCGGAAAGGACAGAGAGGATAAGTGAGGATATACGGATGGACGACAACGTTAAAGTGCAGCGGTCCACGGGGGGGGCTCGGAGTTACCCGCACACTAAACTTTACTGCTCATGGGAGTACATTTATTATACAATACATATTATTATACTGGCGTGGTTACAATCTATAATCTGAATTTATAGGAATTTAAAGGGCTACCATGCTTTCAGGAAAACATCGTCCACTAAGACATTTTAAAGAAATTTAAAAAGCAGTAATTGGTCCGAGCTGTGCCCTCGCAGCTTGTTTTGGAGTTCGTGCACCTCCTTGTGACCACGAGTTAATGAATGCAGCTTTAATTAGACGGTTGCTCTGAGAACTCCATGTTAAAGAGAGGGGATCTGCTCGTTAATGCGGATCCACTCCAAAATTTAATTGGTTACTAATTAGTTAATTGGCAGAGGTAATAATTAAGTAGTATTTTAATTTATGTAGCGAATTTCAAGCCATTTTACTGATGCCATCGACTTGTACTGTGGTTGATAATACTTGTTGTTGGAATAAACTTTGTTATCACTGTGGTTATTTCGTCACCTTCTATCATTAGTGATACTGTTACTGTCGTACTTTAACACTAAGGTTTATGTCTCACTGGCTCAGAGTAATTCCAGTTTCTAGCTGCGATTGTTCTGCAGCCAACACAAGTTTATCAACAGCAGACCCAGAGAAGGTTGCTTGTGTTGCTCTCTTGAATTCAAATATACCAACAGAAATTGTAACCTGCCTATTTTCCTACAGACCAGAGTAAATCGCAGAACATCAAGAATCCAGGGCGACGCTGCTCCGTTCTTATCCTGGATGGGATCAAGGCCCCTGAAATCTGCACATGGACCCCACTTTGAGAATTAGTGATTAATGCATGCCGACAGATCCCTCCCCTTCCCTCGCCAGCCCCCCCGCTCCTCGTTCACAGCATCAGAAAGGGGGGGGGGGGGGGGGGAACGGGGACATATGGTGCTGTCTGAGACTTAAGCACATCTCTTTTTTATTTAATGCTGGTGGGGACAGACTGGGTGTGCAGGGTTCAGAGCGAGGGCTGCATCTCCTGCTCCTCCACAGGTCCATCTGTCTGAAGGGGGGGTCGGGGGGGAGGCAGTAACTGTTGATCGTCACGAGGGGTTTAACCTCTACAGTCGGTACATTAGAGAACATGTAGTCCTGACAGCTGCAGGAACACACAACAGCAGGTGGATGGACTCAGAGCTGTTGTTTAATTACGGGCCATCGGTGCTGATGCATTTTAATGCAGGATTGTAATTTGCTTCGCACGCTTGAATTTTTATCGTTTGTCTCTGAAAAGTTCTTCTCAAGGAGCCCAGTCGATACAAATACACACACATGCAAGTTATTGGGGCAGGACATCGCTCCTGTCGCTCTCACCTGGCTTCGATGTGGTGGAAGAGGTTGTGCCAGCGCTGGTTGACCTCCTGCAGTGAGCCGTGGACCTGGGTCTGCTTGGCCTCGTCACTGGCCAACAGCAGCTGCTCCCCCAGCTGCTTCAGGTGGCTCTTATTCTCACTGAACAGGTTGATTTCCTCCATGCAGTCCTGCGGAGACATGTTGTAAACTTCAAATCCAATGCAAGAAGCATACAAAAAGTTAGCCGCGTGTTTTATCTTCAATTTGGCCGAAAAGATGAGAAATAAGTCTTTTATTTTTGTCTCATCTGTTTCACCTTAAATTGACAAGAATGTGGATTCCACTTTCACATTTCTACTTCTCAGTATCCAACATCAGTCGAACATTTGATTTTCTGCCCAGGAACAGTCTGTTCTCACCCAGAAGTTTCATATTCAGCTCAATGAAGAGATCAAATCTAAAGTTTGGGTTATAGGGAAGTAAAGTATTTAGTCCCTGTACAATGTGTAATCCTCAGATGGAGTTGTTTAACTCTACGATTAATCGACTCTATCACGTGCGTCTAATTCTCTCATCTCCTCTGACGGCACGAACCACCGATGTTTATGTAATGTTCAACCTGATTCTCATCTTGTTTACTAGATGAGTTTTGTTCACGGTGACACAGGAAGGTACAAAAGGCTCTCAGTCACTGGAAGGACTGTAGTGTGTGAACAAAGGGCACGCAGCCATTCCATTCCAGGCCACCATCTGTTATATAAAAGCATAATGCATGTTGCTCATGTATGGATTTTAATCAGTCCTGCACAATGCTACCCTCTACATCAGGGGTTGATAGTAACATGTACAGACTGTGTTATGAAGTGATTTTAGAGCTGTAATATAAGATTTAATTCCGCAGCAATATTTTAATCCTCAAAATTCCATTCAAAAAGTAATGTCACTCTAACCACTGCTTACAAAATACTGAGAAATAATCTATTCATAGGATCCTCTGTCGGTGTCAGAGAGCTGTTTATCTGTTCCGTTCCACAAAGCCTAATATTAAAATACAAAAGATTTTAATATTTGGTAGATCTCGTACCTTCTTCAGCTTCTCCACCATCTCCTCGATGCTCAGATCGCTGTTGTGGCACACCTTGTTCTCCATCTGAGTCAGCCAATCACAGAACTCTTTGTTCTTGTCGTTGAAGATGGTCCAGGCATTCAGGCGGTCTGCGATTTCTTGCTTGTGCAACGACACCTGGAAAAATCAAGGCAGACAAAACAGGTATTAAGACAAAATAATACGAATGAATTATTAGAACGCAGATAATTCTGGGTTCATATATAAGATTCTGAACTCGTAAAGTGATGGTTGTGAATAAAAACTCTAAAGTTTGTTGCTGTAAATCAACTTTTGTGAACCTGTGAAATAATTCTGTGTGAATGTTGACCCTGTTTTCAGACGTCAATCTGATCCGATTGGAGAGCAGGTGGGTCCATTACCTGAAAGCTAATGTAGATTTGTAATAAATCATTTGATATTTATTTTCTACAGCATCGTCAAAAAATAATTAAACCACCCGGTGTCATGGAAGAGCCTTAATACTAGTGCTTGGATTTATGTAATTAAAATAAAGGCATTGAATTGAAAGGTTTTGAATTATGATGCTGTACGACTACATGTTATTAACACTCACAGCAGCTTCACGCAAGCGAAAACAAAGGATCTGGTTCAAAGTCCACAACTAAACACAATTTATAGTTTTCAAAAGAAACCATGAAACTGACGGGTCTTTACAACAGCTCAACAAATGTTTCTCAATTACAACAGTCGGTACTTTCTCTGACAGATTTACGACAGACGCGATGGGAACAAGTGCGAGGTAAAAGGTCTTCGCTGTTTAACGTGGAACAAAAGCTTCAGAGCAGCGGTGCCAAAGACTTTGACGAATTTCAGTCCAGTGTGAAAGAGGGTTATTTGTTATGATACTTCCTGGTTTGCGTCCAGGAAACAATGTGACCCAAATCTGACACAACAAAGCATTTTGTAGACTTGAACTCGGTGCACGGCTGCATGTGAGAAATGAGAAGGTATAAAACTATGTTTTAACAGTGTAGAGAGGATTAAAATACTGTAAAACCGCCTGAATATGAAGTGTTTCCTCTTAACTACACTGAAGCAGTGGGGACATTTAATCTCTATCAGAATCCGTAATCATCTGAATTGAGTGAAATCCCCACGAGACTCTGGATCGTTGATAAAATTAACAAAGTCCATTTTCCTAATGACAGCTTAATGCTCTGAAAACACCCCATTACACAGCTGGGGAGGGGGCTGGTGGTCGTGGCGAGCCCACAGGGCACGTTTCAACCAGCTATATTTTACTGTTCACTGGCATTTATTTGATTTAAATGAGCTCTGCTTTTGGTTGTAATGTACTGACACCACCGGGCCTTTTTCTGAGAATTTAGGGAGCATTGTGAGCGGCTGTCACCCCGTGAGGACTTTGTGCTTCCCGGGGAACAATAGAGTCCGTCCCCCTGAATCCCTTTAGACCGGCCAGGCCATCTGCTCGGACCCATTCCAGTGGCTTCCCCCACCTACAACCTGTTAGCTCAACTGGTGTAAATAACCCGCGGTGACTGCAAGAGATTTCTTTTACAGGAAATCGTCACTTTTTAAGTTTGTCTCTGAATTGACATGTCATGAAAATAACACCACATACGAATACTATAAACATCTACAGTAAACCCAATGACTGGACATCCTGGCAGCTACTCCTGCATCTGTGGATCCCAGTAACTCCTGCCAACCCAGAGGAAGGAGGAGGCAGCCAGGCAGAGCGGGGGACCCAATTAGCACAAGTGCAAATTATCCCACAACCCCGATAACTAATGAAAAATGACCCGAGCTCGTCATAACCGTTGGATTCTCTAGAACAAGAGAGCATTTATGTTTAAGCCCTGTGGTCTTAACTGTAGGAATTTGAGCCTGTGTATGAAGGCTAAAATTAAATGCCCGTAATGTTCTGCTGAGTTTCATGTGATTTCTTACGCACTGAGGCTGAGCAGGAGATTTAAGTTTAACCTTAAAAAGCCATGAAGTGTATGACAATTTAGAAATGTTTGAAATAAACTGGAATTGGCTTCATATTTTTGTTTAATCAAACGAGCACAAAGAGCTTTTGTAGAAAATGCTTGCAGAGGATATGTTAAGAAAATTAGATTTGACCTGCAGGGAGGCGAGTTACTCATGTTTTAACAATAGAGCTAAAAGAGGTTTTCCCTCCATGATCCTGCACATGCTGGTTCTTTTCTCACACAAATGAGCGTGTGTGTGTGTGTGTGTGTGTGTGTGTGTGTGTGTGTGTGTGTGTGTGTGTGGTGCACAGGCTTTGTGCTGCTGGTCACTGCCAAGAAAACCGCTAGTAGCAACTTTTCCCTCCTTCTCTCCCTCTGTCTCCAAAACTCCACCTGCACCAGCTTCGATCTCTCACCTTCTCTCGTTTGATTGCATCTCTCTCTCTCTCGCTCTCTCTCTCTCTCTCTCTCTCTCTCTCCATCTCACAGACACACACACACACACACATATAACATATCGATATCTATCATTTCTCACCTTCATACAAAGCTCTTCCCATTGACCGTGGAGTTGTTCCAGCTGCTGCTCCAGCAGAGTGGAGTCACCAGCCGTGATGTACTGGGACAGGTCTGTCTTCATGGTTCCCAGTTCCCTCAATCCACTGGTCAAACACTGCAGAGAGAGCTCCGTCCCCTGCATAACACACACACACACACACACTTCAACACCCAGTCACACGGCCATATATACGAGCTGTGCGTCCACGCTCCTCCACCTTTTTCTTGCTCGCATTTGCTCTGACTGTCCAGATTAAAGGGCTGTGGACGGGACAGGGGGAGGGTAAAAGGGGTAGAAAGGGGGAGGGGAGTGAAAGCATGGGGGTATTAAATAAGGGAAAGGGGGGCAAACTCAGAGGCTCTCTGATGGGACACGGGGGGGGGGGGGTAGCTACTGATGGAGCTGAGGGGTGGGGAAACTATTCCTCCAGATTCATGCTGATGAATGTTGTTGGGACATTTATGACATTGTTATGTGTTAATGTACAATTAGAACTAATTGTTAATAAAACTACCTCAAAATCAATACTTGACTTTGTTTAAGTACAATTTTGTGAGCTCAGTGTCGTCAGTGGTAGCTACTGGTATTATTTTAAAATCAAGGATTTCTAGTTCTGTGCTGGCTGGTTTTTATTTGATCTTATTATCTCAGTAAGACATGAAGCTGGATGATGATGGGACATAAAAAATGTTGCCTCAAGTCAAATTCAACATGATAAAGAATTCTATTTTTTAGATTTATTTATATAGATATTTAATTTAATTATACATATTACTCATTAACAGGTGTTTAATGTTTAATCACCTGAATGAGCTTCTCTCTCTCAGATTCCTCTGGTGTTTCAGGCAGCTGCTGCTTCATCCTGGTCTTCACCTCCTCCAGCTCCGACATGATGCCGGTGATTCTGTCCTGACACTGAGACCACTTCTGAAAAAAAACAACAGGACGCAAACTTGAAGATCTCACAAGTGCGACTCTCCACCAACACTGTTTACCCCTGAAACTCCAAGAGTGGACTCAAACAACGTCCCCCCCATTTTTGGGTGAACTATCCTCTGATCTGTGACACTCTTTTCTTTTCCCTGCTGGATCCTGTTTGGAGCGAGGTGGGTTAACACAAGTTTCCCCGAACTCTCTGGACACAGAAAACATCCAGATGTTTGTAATTAACACAGCTCATGAGGCAAAGAGGAACTTCTGAGATTCAGCCGCGATCGAGCAAAAGCTCGGAGCCAAAAAAAAAGAGCCACGAGAATACGATGAAGATATCAGTCATGGTCTGAATGGTTACAGTTCTGTAATATATCAGCGGAGCAGTGATGGGATGAGCGGCGAGAGACACGAGGAACCTGCTGAGCCTGGATGTGGATCATGGACGGATTTGAGCTGCTCTTTGATCCCTGTTGGCAGGAGCTCAGTGTCAGGGCAACACACCAGCTCCTGTGTGTGTTTGTTGGGGAAGAATCAAATCCTGGATATGGGTCATTCAAAGCTTAATGCAACAGATTTATTGGGCTCTAAATACATAAAATAAATCGTTTGACTCTGGTGAAATGTTAAATTGAAGTAAATAATAATCAAAAATAATAAATACTGTCACCTGAGCAGTTGTGTTAAGCAGGTCTTGGTTCCTCTTCTGCAGTGTGTTGGTTCGGTCCCAGTTCCCTTCGACGGACTGAAGCTCTGAGTGAAAATTACGCCGACACGGAAACTCTGACATGTTCTCACACAAACGTCTGCCGGCCTCCAGCATCTGGTTGTACACGGGAGAGTGCAGATCCAAAGCCTCTCCAGCACACTTGGACAAACGAGAGAGGCTGGTCCATTAAATTCATCACACAGATGCAATCTCCTCAAAAGAAATGAGACTTTCAGAGGAAATGAGCTACTTCCTCCTGCTCGACCAATCACCAGTCAGTCTCAGCTGTTTGTATTTGTGTGATTCAACCATTTATTTACCGTAGTTTTACTTCCTTTACTTGAATTTAAGTTCTGGAAATTATAGAGTGGAAATAAACTGTCATCCATGCTAACCTGGCAATCGACACAGCTGATAGGAGGAGCGCCAAGGAGGGGCAGCAGAGGATCAACTTCCATCAACAGCTTCGACAGGATTTTAAGTCCAAGCTGGTAGATGCTCCGAAGTCTGAGCTGCTCTTTCACCCAAGACCTGCGTTGTCCAACCAGAGCGATGGCACCGAACCAGCTCTCCTTCAAACTGGTCACTTGTGCTATGAGCTCATCTCTGCAAAAGAAACAAGAGTGAAGTTTAAATGGGGGAAAAACGACCATATCTCTGTCTGCAGACATGTAAAGATTTCAATTTGAAGCAGGAGATGAGTTAAAAAAATAAATGAAGGTGATATTAGATTCTTTTCAAAATGAAACTCAGCTGAATATACTTTCTTTGCAAAAAAAATAACATAAACTGGTAGAAGTAATAAAAATAAATATATATGTCTCTGTCAAATGTTATTCACAGGCAATTGCTTCAACAACACAAAATCAGCAGTTTTTTAAGACCGTCATAAAATCTAAAGTAGCGATCCCAGCAGGGGGAACAGAGAGAACTTTCCCTTGGATGCCTTTAAAAAGATTTAAGAGCCATCCAAGATTTCCACACGCTGCAAAAACATGATTTAGGGAAGCATCTCGGAAAAAGAAATCGAGCTGTTCCAGAACAGGAAACACCTGCAGTGCACAATCAGAATGTGGTTATGTATCAATTTGCACCGAATACGTGTGAAGACGAAGGAATTTAGCTGGAAAACCTAAAGTCTAATTACTTTATAAGACAACACGGTGGTTCACTGACTTAAATAGATAAAAGAGAGATCACTCTGCAGGGTTTGTTCTTAAAGCAGAGACTGAATAACAACCTTTATTCCCTCTGGTTTAGTTTCTGTTACAGCCCCACAGAGGCTTCGGTTATTCATTCCAACAGATGCAATAACAGTTTACTTGTCCAGTTCTAACTGTGCCATGACACAACTTTCAATAAAATATATATGAACCTGTCGTAAAATTCTTCATAGACTTCTCGATGAGATCTCGTAAGCGATTTAAACTTGGTGATGTCTCTTTCAAATACTCTCTACAACTTTTCTAGTTAAACTAGAGGATGTGCATAATTGGATTTAATTAATTTAATAGCTTCATTTGTATTAACTTCATACAGTTGAAGGGACGAACTGGGGAAAACTGGGGAGGAAGAAGCTTTTTCGTTGTTGCACATGCAATATATATTAGTATTTTCCAACTTAAAGCTCAATAAAACTTTTTTACAAAACATTTAAACTGATTTGCACAATATTAAATGATAATTTCACGCCTGGAAATATGTATTTACCACTTCATGACTTCTTCTCCATATCTCACATGTACCTTTTCCCTCCTGTTTCCTTGTCCATGGTCTTGACTGTGTCGCAGAGGAGACTCTGCAGAAGCTGGTGTCCAGTGATTATTTCAGCCTGAAGCCTCTGCTCACATAAATGAAAACAGCAGGAGAGAGAACACAGTGATCAAGTATTTGTGCTGATGACGTCATTAACTTCCTCCAGGCTAAATGGACAAATATTTCTTTGTGGACACGCTCGTCATAGTAACGAATGGGCAGTTTATAGATTACGTTAGAGTCTGTGGATGTAGGGGAGGGAAACGATTCATCACAAATAAAATGTTAAATCGCACGACCATTTCTGGCTGCTAGGTTGCACATAAACCTGTAGTTGATATTCCCCGAAAAAGTTTTTAAAGTTGTGTTTGATACAAGTCGGGCTCCTGTTTCTCAGACACTAATCACATTAATGTTTCTGTACCTGATGAACGGTCAGGATCTCTCGGAGGCTGGAGAGACTTTCAAGTTCTACGAACATTAATTCCTCGACGAGCTTCTCCTTGATGTGAGTCAGGTTGTCACACTTCTCCTGAAACGTCTGGGAACTCTGACGCTCTGCCTGCAGCTCTCTGGGGAAAAAATAACGACTTTCACACAAGATGCACATCGTCTATCTTTGAAGGAGACACACAGTTCTTCACAAGAACACAGGAAATACAAAGTGTTTGCACAAACACATATAAAATGCATCAGACGTTTCAACACAATACATGTACACGTAGTCACTTTGTTACCTGTTCATGTCAGATGTGCAGGTCGTGCTTTCGATCCACTCCCTGCTGAGCACGTGCAGTCGGTCTGTGTCCTGGTCGTTCAGGGTCAAATAGTGACTCATCTCCCTGACGTCAACCAGTAATGGAAACAGATCACTGAGCTCCGAGAGAACCTGCTGTACATCCAAGAAATTGTAAAATCACATTTTTAGCGTATGGCCCAACAGTCAAAACATCTGGTTTAATCCAATTCATAATGTCCAGTGAAAACTCAATCATGGGAAACAACAGGGGATGGTACTGACCTCCGCAGAGCCTTTGTCCTTCAACCCAGCATTTACTTTATCTTTTATGCTCCGAGTCTGTTCAAGAGTCTGCAGACAAGTGTGGAATTGTTCCTGCTTTTTCAAATCCTCCTGCGTGTACGGGGAGAGAAGTTTAACAGACTCGATCAACACGGATTTGTGAAATTTGAACAGTAGCTAACGGAGCTCAGGTGATATTCTGACACATTTTCTCACCTGAAGACAAATCCTTTTTACTGACGTTGCACCGCTCAGCAGCAGGTCGATCCAGATCAGGTGTTTGGTCTCTGACTTAATTAAATTTGCAGCCAGTGGATGCAGCCGTCCAATTAGAGGCTCGGAAGCCTTCAGCACATCGGCCGCGCTTCTTTGCATGTTCTTAGAAATATCCTGCATCTTCTGGTGACACAAATGTGAAGGAACAAAACAGAATAAGTAATGAGTGAGGACCACAGTAGATTAATACCATATAATAAAATCAGTCTATCGTGAGCAGTGTTCGTTTGTAATTAACTGAATTTAATTTCACAGATTTCCCTTTTTTCCAGCATCTTTCCAACTGTTTTCCATCAAACTACCTTGAACGTAACAGAAGATGTTTTTTTCATCTCAAAAAACAGAAATTTTTCTACAAATGGATCTGACTCAACTTTCTCAAAATACACCTGCCTGTTTACTTTTGAAGTGCGCACAAATGGAAAAAATGACATGAGTGGAAACACTGATGCTTGTTTTGTTGCATTTTTTTTTTTTTTTTTTTTGCTCTGAATGTTGAAAACAGCTCGTAATGCAGCATTCTGGCCCCGAGCATAAGTACAACAGATCAGGTGTACGAACGAATTTGCGGATATTTCTGACCATGAGTGGACGCTGGCTGTTCCTTTGCAAGAACATGAGACCAGTCGCAGAGAAAAAATAATAATCCAATTACCGGAACAGGATGAATTAAAGAGAGAATTTCAACAAAACCAGAAATTTGTTCCAGTCCAGCGGCTTAAAATGTTGTTTGTGAGCTCTAAATAAACAAGTCAGTGTTGATGAGATACGTTATTTATATAAAAATATAATATATTATGTTAAAATATCAATCAGTATTTTAAACAAAGCGAGAATTCAGCGTTAAATCACCACTCAGGGACCTTTATGCAGCAAATGTGAATTTTGCTCACCTCCACTGAATGAACCGTGGTTTTTGTGTCTTGTTCAGGTGACGGTGAGGACGTTAACAGCTCCTCCCACTGGCACCTCAGGTGTTGCATGTGAAGGGAGCAGTCACCAAAGAGACGCCGGTACTCCTGCCACAAGGAAACCGTCTCTCCAGTCTTCACGTGCTCGTCCTTCAGCTCCTGGATCAGGCTCTCCCACCTGACACGGCCACACAACACGTCACACGTTAGAACTCACACTGTGCATGTACCTCGTGTGTAGAAGTACCAGATAATCAGATAATAATTAACTGGGTTTAAAAAGTTATATTGAGCTTTTAAGTTGGATAATTTAAATTGACAATTTCCTTTTCCTTTCATTTTGAATTCAAGTCACTGACAGTATTTTCCCCTGTGACTAAGCTACTGACCGTTTCTTCTCCCCTTCGACTTGGTCGCCTAACGCTTGTGCTGCCCCACAATGAAGATTCTTTACGAGACCCTGGAATGACATTTCCACGGCTGCCCAAAGCTCTTCTCCTTTTTCTACCTTCCCTTGGAGTTCCTGCATCAAGAAAAAGAACAGAAAACACATTTCATTCATACCTAAGTTTGGGAACTGAAAAGAACTTGACATTCATCACTTCGTGTCGAAACAAAATAGAAGGGCTTTTATTTTGCACAGTTACAGCTGCAGCAAAAAACATATCTTTGATTCTTTTTCTCGTGGCATAAAAGCATCAATTTGCTTTTGCTGGAGAGAACATTTGGATTAATGATGATCATTATGATATATTATTATTGAAGCCTGTATTTTCACAAAGCGTGTGTAGGTGCAAGACATCACGGTCAGAGCTTCTGCTCACCTGCAAGACGTCCATGTGTTCCTCCGCCTGCTTTAGCGAGAACAGAGGAGCTGGCTGATGCTGCAGAGCACAACGCACCTCGCCGGCATGAAGAGTCACCTCCCTCAGGTCTCTGTCGAAACAACTCCACTGAGCCACGGTGCGTTGAAGAGCTGGTTTCAGAGCCTCCATCTACACACGACCACAGAGGAGCAGGGTTTTAAATGCAGCTTCATATTAAGAGAAATAAAAAAGCACTTTCCTGTTGGTTGGTTTTGATATTAAGACGTGTAAACAAATACTGGCAACAATACCACGATTGTTTTTGTTGTAGATTGTCTATTCATACTGGGACATTCACAGGTCAGTATGACTAGAGTCTTATTTTTGGTGACCTGGAAGTGTTTAAGTTGAATCTGGTCTCTTTTTAAGATAAATAGTCTATCGCTTGCTAGTTGTTCCACCACTAACCTTGCTTATTAGAGTTTCACACTTGAAAATGCTAAATACTGCAGCTAAAAACAAGTAGTATATGTAGTTTATCTGAAATCCTCTTGACAAATAGATCCACTCTATATCAGACAGGTGAAGTCTTTGGCTGCTACTTGTTTCATCTGCTGAACGGATTCACGATTACACCAGCAGATTTATTTTTACCTGTTGACTAAGATCCTCACAGGCTTGACTAACGCTCTCTGCCTGCTTCGAGAAAGCGATGTCACAGGGATGCTTCTCTTCTTTTTCAGCATCCACTCGTTTGGTTTTCAACTTCTGCAAAGCTGCAGCCTTCTCCTTCGCTCGGCCTGCAACAGCCTGCAAGAGAAATCAGACTCGTGTCACGTCTGAGGACAGAATCCTGTGCGGCACAAACACAAACCTGCCTGCTTCCTGTCACCGTACCTCCCACTCTCGCAGAGCCTTACGAGCCAGAGTTTGACTTGTTGGCTGTTCCCACTGACTCAGCTGCTTTTTCTTTTGCAGTATCCATCGGTGAAGCTGCTGTAACTGTCTCTCTCTGACCGCACAGGTGTGATGCATCTGTTCGGCTCCGTGAATCTGTGGGAGCAAAGACAAACAGTAAGTCATCCACGTGCAAATACAGAAAACAAACAAATACGTGTATGTAAACAGCTGCTGAACAAGCCCATCCTATAACCGAGATCTAACGAGAATATTAAAGCTGAAAAGACACAGAAAGTTAGAGTTGGCTCATTTTTAGATTCTACAGGTAGCTGTGATACTGACCTGGCTCTGCAGCTCTCCCTGGAGGTGCAGCCACTGGAGTCTGAGGGCACCAAGTTTCTCTGCAAACACCGTCCGCTCAGACTGGAGAGCCTGGACGTGAGCTCCCACTGCCTGAGGCCGAGACTGGCTCAGGAAATCAAGGATGAGCTGTCCACCGACAACACCTGCCTTCAACTCCTGAAAAATTATTTTACATACAAATAAAAGTAAGATTTCTAGATGGCAAGACTGAATTTGTGTTTAATTATTTTCCTAATTTTCCTTTGTGAATGGCTCATTTCCTACAATCTCAGTATTTTCATATATGGAAAAAACCGAGTGAAACTTCGTCGAGAAACTTCAAGATGTTTGAGCAGCAACTTCAAATATGTTCGTAACATAAATCAAGTGAAGTCATTTCAGGACTCAACACAACAAAGGAGAAGTTCAAAAATTATTTAAATTATAATACCTGAAATAAGTGGTTGAACGAAATCACTCCTAACACGAACTTCCTGAGTTTAAATAACGACTGAACTAGAAGCTCAGATTAAAGATGAACTGATGCACTAAAAGAAACAGTGGAGGTAAAGTACCCGATGGTGCTGCAGGACTTCAGTGATCTGAGAAGCATCTTTGACCTTGAGATTCTTTTCATTCTCTTGGTTCAGTGAATCCTGCTTCTTCAGCCACGACTCCAGATCAGAGAGCAGCTCCACGGGCGGCCATGCAGCCAGCAGCAGCTACCAGACGCAAGATAACAGAGAAGAGAGGGAGTTCACTTAAACCCTTCAATTTAAATTTTATTGTAGTAGTTGGACAGTAAAAACCAGTTCTGATGCAATCTGACTCTTGTTTCTGTCCAAATTATTAAATCTGTCTCCAGCAGATAAGATCATTGCATCCTCTCCAAAGTGTAAGACTTCAAAATGAACCTGGCAAAACAAACTCATATCTGGTTCCATTCACTGGTGATGAATGGTGAAGAAAAATGAAAGCGTCCTTCTCTCCCTCCCGGTCCTCAATCATCCTGAAACTAATTTCAGCAGGATTGTATTCAAGTTTTCACTCCCTTCATCGGAGGGGATTTCTCAATGCCTAATTATTTATTTTTTTGAAAACCACCAGCGCTGCCGTGGAATTTGGACCATTACGCTTAAATTCAATGAGAAGTGGTAAAGCTCAAAGTTTATGGGGGCGTGAGGCTGATAGTGGAAAAAACTGAAATACAGACAAGGTATATGATGCAGGATTATTCCGTCACTTCTTTAAAACTAGTAGAAACAAACCATTGTGATGCCACAATGATAAGTAACGTAACGGTGACGTAATCTCAGCTTTACACAAATTGTGGAACAGCTGCAATAACATCGAACAAATACATACAAACCAAATTATGAAAAAAGAATAAAAGAATGAAAATAAGAGAGCTCTAACTTTAGATGAATGAGAAAAATGTATTTGACGTGTATTTTAACTTTATAGATTGATCCATGTCCCATCCATTAACATGGAGGAGGTGTTTATAAGACCTGTACTGCAGCCAGCCACAAGGGGCAGATCGAGATGACTTGACTTTGCTTTTGGGAGCTGTCATGTTCACATACATTCCGTTGTTGAGAAGATAACGTAAATTTAAAAGCACCTGCTGCAGCTGGTCTTGTATCCTGGGCAGATCGGAGGTGAACTGGCTCCAGTTCACCTCCAGCTGGGCGATCTGAGCTCTCAGACCGGGACAATCAGCTTCACTCAGGTGGAGCAGCCGAGTGGCGTCCCTGGAAACAGATGTCCTCTGCACCGACATAGCCTCCGCCTCCTTGGAGAAGTCCTTGAGGACAGAGCGGTGATTGGAGGTTAAGACACAGTTTAATCTACTGGACGTGTTATGAACAGCTGATGAATGAGTTTCCAGGTTGACAGGCTGGTTCATCCGTCCATCCCGAAGCGTTTTTTTTTTATTTCTGTGGTGATGAGATTCTTTACCAGCAGCTTGATGAGACTGTGGTGGACAAACTCCTGCTTCAGGTCGGACGTCTCTGCCAGGTCTGACCAAGACTTCAACTGTGTCTTGGCACCAACGAGCCAATTACTGAGCGTGGTGAAGTCTATTTGGAATCTGTGGGGAGGACAAGAGAAACGTAGCTCATCCAGCAGAACATGACGGCTCCTTCGTACAGAGTGATGTCATTACTGGGGTTTGGGCCCAATACTAATAAATAACCTGTACACCAGATATAAAGATATGAGAGTGTGGGAACAACAAGAGTGTTGAAATGTTACTGTAAACTGAGGAATCTCCTGAGGGAAACATTTAGACATTTCTGATTTACTGAATGTTTCTAGATAAGATTAAAACAGATTAAAAGCCTGGAGTAGGGAAAAGACCATATGTCATTTGATTTGAACTGGTTTTAATGGTTTATTTTTAATATTTTCTTTTATGTGCTTTCTTATTTTTGTTTTGTCTCATTTTCTTCTGTGTTGTTTTGTTCCCTTGTATTTTGTAAAGCACCTATTGTTAAGATAAGTGCTATAGAAAGTGTATTATTATTATTATTATCATAAAGATTACATGTATTTTGTAATCTAATTTTGTAGGTGCAATGACCTCTGTTTCCATCATTGCAGATCCAGGCTATAGTGGATGTTAATATTCAAATTAATAAGCAGAAGCCTTTGTGTGTATTCTGGTTGTGAAATAACATTTATTCCTATTTTTCAGTTTTTCAAAAAGGCCCTGGAGTAAAGAAAACACTTGTTTTTGTATTTTGCATCCATAAAAAAAATTTGCTGACGCAGTTGTTCCAGACGATGACATTAAGGCAATAATTAAAACTGTCTGGCGTCCACTGGTAGATAATAAAAACATCTAGAGCATGATAATCCTTTTATTTTTGCACATTATTACTGTATTTTTTCGAACGTGTCCCACCTGGCCCTGATGACCTGGATGTCTCTGCAGCGTTGAATCTCCTGCTCTGTCCTCCTGACCGCTCTCCTCCATCGCAGCTCCAGAGCACCTCCTGTCTGTCCGACCGAGGCAGCAAACGCCGGCTCTTTCTGCAGAACCTCGCACTGATCCAGGAGGATTCCTAAAGCCGCTCTGCTCTCATCCAACTGCACCAGTGTTTGCTGATTAACCACGGAGACAACACGCATGAGATTCTCTCAGTAAGCATCTTGAATCTGTGACATACTGTGGAGTATGTTTACGTGCAGTGTGTCAGGCATCAATCTCTTCAAACAGATGCTACAGGTGGAAATGCAGAAGACAAGATTTCGGAGCTGGACAATCACTGTTTGTGTTTTTGAGAGAAACGTTTGACTCGTGTGAGAAAAGAAAGTAGCAAACTGTAAAAAGCGTACAGCAACTTGAATAAGAGTATGTTGATGTGAAAAAGTTTAAACACCAGGAGATGGAAAGATGGAAGGAGGGAAAGTGTGAAGAGCAGATGAGGAGAAGATAAGACTGTGTGTTCACCTGGCAGGCATCGAGTCTGTGCTGCACGACAGACTCCTCCTCCTCATCGTCTTCCTCTGGTTCCCCGCTGCTGATGAGGGCTTCAGACTCATCCAGCACCCGGCCCACTCGATCACAATTATCCTCCCAGAGGGTCCACTCCTACGGCAGGTCCAAAAAGAACCCCACACATCGACTTTACTTTGTGAGCACATTCACACCAGTACAAAAACACGGCACAGAAACTTCTCATTGGTTGATTTTATGAATTTTCATGGCCTTCAGCAAATGTGCGCTTACAAACCTGCAGCCTCTTTTGAGAAGCTACCTCCCGTCCCTGAGCCTGTTGCTGCAGAGCTTTGGCCCTGACTTCCAGCTGCAGCCTCTCATCCTCCTGACACCTGAGCACTTCTGGCTCACGCTGGAATAGATGCTGAACAAAAGCCAGCTGAGACCCGAGGACCGGCAGGAGTTTCTGTTTCACCAAGAGACCAGATTTATGACAGAAGTGAGGTTTAATAAATAAAGCAGAGGATGTGCTGAAGGTCTAAATATTTATGTGTAAAGTCTAATCATCAGTTGTTTAAAGGTTGTTCAAAAAAAAAAGAAAAAGGTCTGTCTCTTTGAAAAGCATCAAGAAGCTTCTGCACACTTTTTGGAAAGTGCCTAACTCAAATCTGGGCTTTGCCTGCCTGCTGAGGAACTTGCTGAAAGCACAGCGAGTTACCTTGTGTCTGCAGAGAATAGCTTGAAGTTGGCTGCGGTTGTGAACCTGGCTCATCTGCTTCTCTTTTATGCTTTCTTCACCCAGTTCCAGGAGGTGAGTTATCCCCTGAAGCAAGGCCCGGGATGCTTGCTGAAGCTTGGCTTTTTCCCATGGACTCTCCCTCAGATGTCTGCCCAGGATACACTGCTGAGAGACACAGGGGGAGCACAGAGTTTAAGGAGAATACCATTAAGTTTGGAAGCACAGATCCTGTATCATGTTTCCAGTCCATCTGCAATAGAGTTGAGGAGATTATTTTTTTAAAACCATTCATTGCTAATATGCTGTAATTAAAACAGTTTGTCCTCCTCAGGGTGGAGACACGGGTACAATCCAGGAATTATTTTCTTTAACATTGCGAGATTGTGTTTTTTGACAATTTCCCGTATTCACTGAACATTTTATACCAGTACAACACACACACACACACACACACACACACATATATATATAAATCTGTGTGGGTGTCATTACCTCCACACAAGGTGCATCCTTCAGACCTGGGAAGGTGACACTCTGTCCAAGTTCAAACTCGTCCAAAATACACAACTGTTGAAGAGTGAGAGAAGAATTAATCTGTGTTGGTTCAGATCAGCGATGGAGAAAGTATTCGGATCCCTTAATAAAGCAAAAGCAAACATATACTCTATTAAAAGTTCCAAACTTTTTACAATTTTGCTTTAGTTAAAGCATTTAAACAAAAATACACTTTTAAACATCACAAGTAAAAGTTTTCTTGCATTATTATTGACGCGTTAACATCATTAACCAACATTAGTTAGGATTCAGCCTGGAACGGCTCAAAGCTCAATTTCAGACCTGATGTTGGTTTTTGAGGCCCAGATGTTCAGCGAGCTGATTGTCGGATGAGGTGAAGAGCAGCTGGACTGTACTGAGACAATCCTGAAGGCAGGTCAAACACTGGGAGGCCTCTGGTTCCTCTGTCGAAAGCAGCGGCCCGGGCTCTGATTCTATTTTCCTCAACAGCTCGGCCACAGTCAGCAGCTCGGAGGATACGCACTACACAGGAGTTCAAACAGAACGTGAGCCGGAGAAGAATCAAACCCTTTCTCATCAATCAACTTGAATATATATCTTTTACAGAATTATGTTCAGTCACCTCCTGCTGCAGCATCCTCAGCTGGGGCTCATTTTCACCAGCGCCATCTGCAGTCAACAGAGGGTTGGTCCAGGTGTCCAGACAGAGGAGGACCCTCCGTAGAGCCTCGTACGTCCTCTCCTTCACATCTGGCTGAGAGCCGTCTGCAGACCTCGCCTGGGAGACATCAAACACATCACCAGCACTCACTCACTCACTGTCACTCAATGCTGGATTTTCCAGAGCTGTTGTTTTCTCTAGTGGTCTGATCGAAGGGAGATCTTGACTGTTGCTTCACTTAAATTGGCAAGATAAGAACATACGTGTGCAGAGAGATTCTACAAGTGTCTGTACTGCTCATACTATTTGTCTCAGCATGGCGACGGACTCTTGTATCCGCTGGAGAACAGCCGGAGCAGATCCGGTTGATATCAGCTTCTTTTCTGGAACCTAAACAGAACCAGACAGTCGTATAGTTTCAGTTTCACAGTTGGAAGGTGGTCGTACAGTGTAGATGATGTTTCTATATTTTCAAGTGTTTCTACTTTTGGTTAGCTGGCAATTGTATGTCTCTGAGAGGACGGCACGGGACAAATTAAGGTGGTTTATCCCACTGTTGTCGTGGTTACAGAGGTGATGGATATTCTTCATCTCAGATCCTCGAATCAGAAACACACGTGTCAGTTTTCTGTTTTCCTACCGTTTCATGGACCCCCCCGTCATCAGGGGTTTGACGTTCCTCCTGAAGTTTTCTCAAAGTGGCCAGTCTTTCAGAGATCTCAGTATAAAGTCGACTCCATCTTTGCTGCTCCTTCTCGTCTTCCTCGTGTTCTGCCGAGCTTGGGACCAAACAGAACACACTTATATCAACTGTGTCCTTTGCACACATGAGATTCAAACCTCTTTGACGTTGACGACTGGTCACTGTCAATTACCTGAGTGGCTCCTTAGATGAGTCCTGGGCTTGTTGGGATTCTTCCAAACTACAATGACTGGACCCAACTTCACTTTGTTCCTTCAAATGATGAAGAGCGTCCTGATGATTGAAGAGAAAACAGGGAAAATGTGGCTTCTCACTGTTTCTATTGCATTTTAGTTGAATCAAATATGATTGAAATGAAGTGTTACGCATACTTTATGTTGAAAATCTGTAGGGAAATTATTTTAAAAAGGAGTCTTACTTCATCTCGATGAGGAGCTGTGGACAGAGTCAGATCTTTGTCTTCGTCCTCTGTGAACTCGGGAGATTCTCTCGTGGCCGTGAACGGAGTTACGGGTCTCGCAGGGATCGTTCTCGTGTCTTCAGCCTGAGGGGACTTGGCATGAGGGTCGGGGGCAAACGTTTCATGTTTTGGGGATTCATGTCGTTCCAGTGTATCAGCAGCAGCGTACTGATCTTCAGTTGCTGGAGAGACCGCGGCGATTAGCGGCGCAGCTGTCAAAGTGTCTGGACGGGACGAGTCAGCTTTAGAATCCATTGTTGTTAATCCAGTTTCATAATTTTTAGGAGCAAAGTCGTTGGTATCACATCCAGACGTCACAGATGAATGCTCAGATTCAGCAGCTTTTGAGGTCGTCTCCACTTGAGAAGAAAACCGAGGAGCCAAACTCTTCAGTTCCTGAAAATCAATAGAATCAGAAACAGGTTTATTATCTGTAATAGATTAAAAATATGGAAAAAAAAACAAATCCGTTGTGTTTTATATTCAAAGTGTTCACTAAAAAAACAGTAAAATATAATTTACCTTAAAGTTTAACAGCGTGTCAGCAATATCCTCACTCTTCACATCTGAGGGGACGAGCGTGTCCTCTGGGTCCTGATATATGTGTGAGGTATAAATATTCAAATGCAAAAGAAATCCATTCACACACCCACACACACATTAAATGAAATGAAAGGTTTCTAAGGGGAAGCACATTCAAAGCAGCTGCATGTGACAGAGTGGATCCATCAGCGAACAGAGCGAGCCTGCCTTCAACAGCTTCACCTCGACATGCAAGTGTCTGCTCCAGGTTTCCACACTTCAGGACATTAGATTTAAAGCTAAAATATAGTAAGTGGATTAAAACATGAAAACATGAAGAAAGGAGGGGAAGAAAAAGCCCAAGAACTTCCACAACATGAGAGAATCTGTGAGAATTCTTTCAAATGTGTGGATTTTTCATTAAAAAGTTTGAAATGTGACATTTTGGAACGAAGCCCAAAGAAAGAGGAACCCAGAACAATTAGTGTTTTTTTTTAGATTTACCTCTGGAACACTGCATGTTAGTGTGTCAGAGGACGAAGAGTGACAACTCTCATCGTCCTCATCCTCCTCTTCCTCTGAGTTAGACACGTCAGAAGGCTCCTGCTTCGTGAACAATATCATCAACAGATGATTCAAATAATACTGGAACCAAAATTATTTCTGATGATACTTGTTCTTCTTAAACAAATATATTTTCTCAAGTAATATCAGTGAAGTGTTTTTTCAGTACGCATGACTCATCAGCTCATTTTGGTGTACTTACTCATCTCTGACAAATATTTAGCTCAGTTTAGGATTGTTCATTTTTGGGGGGGGGGGGGGATTATTCATCTTCTTTCCCAGGAAACAACATTTTGTTAATGTGTTAAATCTCAACAATTATAATTGTAAATGTGATACCGCAGACACAGAGGCTGTGCTGTGTGACAACCTGGGCATGTTTAATTCTTAAAAAATGAAATACATTTATGAAAATTTGCAGTTGCGTTATATATACGAATCATAATAATCCCCCCCAAAAACAAACTGAGATTCAAGGCACTTTTGAGGGTGAGGATTTGTTAAAGGAGCTGGTTTCAATCTGTTAAATTCAAAGATGACGCAGAGTTAATAAAAATCCAAACAACACCACCAGTGGCTTTGGGTTACGATTGTGATTATTTCTTTATATCAATAATATTATTACCTGGACCAGCTGCTGTGTCTCTTCAGGAATTTTGGAGAGTGAGGTGATGCTGAGATCTTTTCTGGTTGCTTCCTCCTCCCGGATCTTATTCTGCGTTAATCAAAGAGACGAGAGAAACAGAGAAAGAGCATCATTGCATGGGATCCAAAGCACCTTCTGCCTAACCCTAAGTTTCTACAGTAACGGAACAAATCTTTTTATTTTTGACATTCTGGCTTGTTGCTTTACCTTCAGCAGCGAGGTTTGATACTGCGAGAGATGTTCTAGCTCCTCCAGCGGCTGCAGGAGGAGTCTTGCTCTGGAGAAGACCAGCAGGCTCTCCTTCGCTCCCTGTGGAAGGAGGAGCTCTCCTTTATATCTCTGAATCTCCTCCAGTGTCCTCCGGATCGACTGCACATTGGCTTGGATCACCTTCAGGAGAAACCACAAACAGATATGGTATTACGTCTAATTAAATCAATCAAACTAAAGCACGCAGTTTTTGTTCTCCTACCCTTTGAATTTTAAGTGTTTAATATAATACTACGATTGCATATATTCACCTGTCGGTTGTGAAGATGCTCCGTTAAAGTTATGTTGGTGTCGTCCATGGAGGATAAAATCGTTCTGATCTTTGGGACATTCTTCTCCATAGTCTTGAGCTCAGTTTCCATCTCCTCCACAACCTGAAAAGGTTTTCACATGCTTAACAAGAGCCCATTTCTCTTGTTGCTAAATGTTTGACTAGCGATCTGGGATCTGCAGTTCTGACTGAGGACTTCAGCTGCACGTTATGTGTCCGTGTCTTTCTTTCTACTAAAAAGTCTGCGGTAAATTCATCCGTTTGAAATTGTTACCACAGCAGACTGCAGGAGTTGCTCCAGCGGCTTCAGGAGGTTGCGTTGCATTTTGAGGACTCGCTGGTCGTTCTGGTCCAGCCTCTCCTCCTGTGCGCTGATGTCACACACGGCAGAGATCTCCGCCAGCACCGGCCTGAAGTCCTGCAGCGTGTCCCTGATCCTCTCAGAGTCGTCCAGGACCAGCTGTATTTCAGGTTCAGAACTCATCATTAACAGGAAATATGCTTTGTATCTTGATACTGTGGTCAGTATTAAATCTTGTATGGCGTATAATAGGACCTGGTAATTGTAAATAATGATAAAACACAATATAAAAGAACTATACAGTTACTATTTACTAGATCAAATAAACAAAAACAACAGTATTTGAGCAGGTGTAAGTTATTCTGTCAACAACGATGGAAGTGTCATTGAAAGAAATCAGAGACGTATCAAAAGCATATTCTATTCAAAGAAAAGCAAAATACAAGAAAATAAATATCTAAAACAAACACATTTATTTGAAAATTTGCATGAGAAATATGAGGATATGGAATAAAAATGTGATGAATGTGATATTAGATGTCGCAGGTCTTCAAAAGCTTCAGCAACTTGCTTGTGACTCGGTGTCACTAACCTGCAGGGACTTTGCATGATTCTGGAGGCCTCTGGCTGACGTGAACGAGCAAGGAGCGCTGAGCCATGACTGGGCCTCGTCCAACCAGCAGGTGGCGCTGTACGAAATGTCCTCAAACTCCTGAAGACAGGCAGGAATCTGACAAAGGAGAAAAGAAAAGGTCGTAGTTTTATTTTACAGATTTTTAGAAGAGGGGTAATCAATTAAGTAAAATACGGCATAAAGGAAAATGTCCGACCTTGCTGAGGAAGGAGGTGCGGTTCTCGGCCATCTGCGAGGCGTTTTGGTAGAGCTGCAGAGGTTGTGTGATGTGGTCTATGAGGAGGTGAGCTTGATGTGGCTGCTCCTCCGCAAGATCCTGCACCTCGCTCTCCAGGAGCATCAGACGGCTGTGCCACGCATCCAGCTCGTCCCAGACATGCTGGAGAACAGAGGGTGAACAGGAGCTTTGAGATAACGTCATGTAAAACTGACAAGTAATCACTCACACCCTAAATTTCAAACTTTTACCTCCATCAGCAAATAAACATAATTTATTGTGTTCGCACCTTGAGCACATTTTGAGCTTCAGGGACTGTCGGACTTCTCTGCTCCAGTAGCACTTTCACTTTCTCCAGGCCAGAACCCAGCTCCGCCACTTGACCGGCTAACTTCCTGACCGGGTATCTCCCCTCCATGAGCTGTAGAACACACAGTCACACAACAGGAGAGGATTTGGTTGGAGAGAGCTTACAGGCCACTGAAGATCGATCCAGTGTTTTTCCTTGTTACCTCCTCCTCTGCTCTTTGCAGCGACTGTTGAACGTCTTGTAACCGCTTGCTAATGTCGGCAGGAATCTCTGTATACCAGCTCTGCAAACCATCCATGATCCTCCTCAGTTTGTCCGTCTGTGTGGACAAATCCTCTGTGAGCTCCTGTCGGTGGTGAAATACAAGAGAAACATCATGAAAAAAATACATTAGAGTGACACAGAAAATAATATTCTGTGCTCTACCTTTGAAAATAAAAGGAGGGCTTGAAAAATAACAAAAATTAAAAAGGATTGTCATCATATCTTACTTATGGCTATTTTCTCTAAATGATAAATTGTGTTGTTAAAGATAAATGATGTATGTTAAGACGTGGAAAACGATGCAGCGCAGCTCTGTTTGATTTATATCGTACCACTTTTAATCGAAACACCTTTAAATGAATCAAATTGATTGATAATTCAGAAAATTCAATACATTTTTACCACTCCATTTCTCAGTTTGCATGCATTTTACTTCCATGTTACTTCAACCCTTCATAATAAACTGGACTGCTGGTTTCTGAGAGATAAATGAAATTTCCTCATTATATTTCAAAACTTCTCCATTTCATTGTCGATGAATGACCAAACATTGATGAGCAGCAAAGACTGAAAGACAAATAAGTGTTATTTTTTAGACACATCACTTCACCTGCTTTTCCACAATATTTCAATCTCTGCTTTCTAAACCTTGAGGCAGAAAGTTAGCCTGACCTGTTGTTGTCTTTGATTGGAGCAGGCTTCCAGTTTGGGAAGAATGGCAAACACGTGTTTCTCCACCTCTTCGATCTCGTCTTGAACGTGCTGTCTCTCGTTCTCCTCTGCCTGGGCTGCAGCTACAACCAGCAGGTTTCTCTCTTTCAAGCTGCGGGGAACAGCATCCTCTCAGCATCTCTGATATAAATGAATAATTATGTTCCGCATGTTTATTAAACAAAATCCAATCCCACCTCCTGACATTCTCTTGGATCTTCGCCAGTGTTTTGCCAACAGGTCCAGGACTGATGGGATGCTGGGAGTTGGACAGGCTCAGGGCGTGCTCCAGTCGATGTTCCAGGGAGGCTAAGGCCTGCTGTTCCTGCTCCAGACCGGCCTGGTGGATCTCAGCCCGGGCAAGAAGCTCCTGGGGTTTCTCTTGTGTGAAGCTCACAGTGGAGGAGTCAGGCACCTCAGCCTGAAGACTTGCCAAAAAACTGCAACACTGCTGTATCTGAAAGGAACAGAATTAAAAATCGAAATGTTATACATGTATTATATTTCTCTTCCCTTGTCAAATAGAAGTGTTTTATTGTTATATACATGATGCTTCGGACACATTTGGTCTTGTTTAGATGAACAGAAAGATTTGAGTGAACTCACACTTGTTGTGATGTCCTTCCATTCCTCTTGTTTTTGCTCTGCCTGCACCATCAGGAGGCCAACACCACGCCGTAATGATACCCAGCGCCGCCACAGGGCTCCCAGCTCGCCATCTTTACCAACCCCACAACCCTGCATCGGACACCCTGCCCTCAGTTCTTCTATCTTACCACCGAGGCTGCGGAGATCCTCCAACAGAAGCTACATAAAGAGATGAAAGTTTGAGATCAGAAGTGTTAATAAACAGGTCGAATGGATTCCTCTACCAACAAACTGTCAAAAAGGAAATCCAGAAAAAACATTTGCTAGTTCTGCTTTGAACTCACCGTAGCTTTATGTTGTTGGGCAACACATTTGTCATTGGATGTCACTTGTACAGTAGCGCAGTCTGAAAGCCTGGCTTCAAACCCAGACAGATGCTGCCGTATGTCTTCATGACAGATCCCGTGGCTTTGTTGTCGTACTGCACACCTGTAAGAAATGTTGTGTTTAGGGTGATTTTAAAAGAAAAAATCACATTATGAAAAGACAAAATGTGTAGAACTGGTTTTAAGACGGCTCTGTACCTCTGCAGGGACTCCAGCCTGAGCTGGGCCTGGGCCTCCAGTACAGCTCGTCCCACCAACAACTGGCTGAGGAGGCTGATGTGGAGCTGCTCGACCTCTGGGTGGGAGAGGCAGGGCTGCCGGGGGAGCAGCTCCACAAGGTGGCACATGTGAGCCTGAAATCCATCTTCTAGAGCTTCCAGAGCCTGCTGGGTTTGTCTTTGCTCCTCGGTACAGTCCAGAAACCCACCGGGAGCTGACAAGAACATGGCTTCAGCATTATGAAGAAAGGCTATTGCCCCTTGAGCAGCCCACTGGTAATCCTTTAAGGACTCTCGAGCCTGGGATAAACTCTCCTATTGAACAAAAAGACAGCTCAGAGAAACAACTAATAAAGTATTAATTGTAAAGTTAAGTTGACTTGAGAAACAGAATATTTAAGCTTACCATTCCTATGTGACACTCTTGCATCGCTGCGTCTCTAAGAGGGTATAGCTCCTTGTTGTTCTTCAGGCTGATTTTTTCTCTCCGTCCCAGAGCTTCTAACACTCTCATCCCAGACTTCAGGTTTCTCCAAATGACCCAGTGTCTTCGTAGAGCACCATCTATTGCCTTCTCATCTGGACTGACTGGCTCAGCTCCCTCCAACTCCGCTCTTGTTCTTTGGAAAAACTCTATCAAAGCAGGAAGTTCAGAGGAAAAGCGTAGACCTGGCAGAAGCTTGGCCTCTAGGTATTTGATATCATCTGTGGCAGAAAGCTCCCATGAGACCAAAGTTTCCACCGTGTGATGAATCCTCTGCCTCTCTGAATCAAGCTCAGATGGGTACAACTCCTGAGCTATGGCCTCCAGTTGGTCCCCTGCTTCTTGACACTGTGTCTTCACCAGAGGAAGTTCAACGAGGAGCATTTGGTATAGTCTGAACCGCTCACCCATACTTAGCGATTTGTCTCTGGCACGCAAGATTTGCTCTTTAGCAATGTCCCTAGATTCCTCCATTTGTCTCCTCAGGTGCAGATACTTGTCTTGCTCAAAGGTATTAAGACTAAGAGTTTTGCACCTGTCTAACAGTTCTCCAATGGTGTACAGCAGGGCACTTCTCTTGGCCTCTTGGCAGTGCTGAAGCTCTTGGACTTGACACTGGCTCTCTATTAGCATGTGCATCAAATGTGCAACGGTTGAAAGGGTTTCCAACGTCAAAGGGAACTTCTGCTGCTCCAAATCGGAGGAAATCTGCTTCAAACTGGTCTGGATGGTTGATAACTCCTCATCAGAAGAGGTTCGCTCATGAATCAGCTCCTCTAATTCCCAGCTGGTGGCTTTCTCGTGAGATAGCAGTCCATCTAATTCTGTACAAAGGCCTGACAGTCTGTTGACAAGGTAGCGGCTCTCTTCTGGACTCAATCCCGCTGCGATATCCTCGCAACTTTCTGCCATTGCCTCCACCAGATTTAGCTGGCTCTGGATCTCCACAGTGGCTAATCTGTGACTTTCCAGCTCGCTCTCCAGCATCTGGACGTCGACTTTGGAAAGATTTTCCACATGGACACAGGCGTCTCCTGCAGCATGCGATTGTGCTAGCCAGGCTTCCATGCTATCAAGCTGGGATAAGAGTTTTTCTCTGTTGTGTAGATGCTTCTTCATGGTGTCAAGAACATGATCCAAGCTGTCACTGATGGCTTCATAGAGGTCCTCTATTGTCTTCAATACTTGGTCACTTTCCTCCTTTTCCATATCAGAGGCTATATCTTTCATCTCCTCAACCTTTGCTTGCATCTTGGACCGTCGGGACAAAATATCAGTCTGAAATTTCTTCATGTCAGTGATTTGAATACGAGCCTCCTCAGGGAAAAGAGCTAACTTTTTCCCAGTGGAGATGTGGTTTTCTGCCTGTTTGGCCCATATGACCAAGTCTTGTAATTGTTTGTTGATCTTGCCTGAAGAAATGCAACATGTGGAATTGTCGAGCTTTCTCTTGGTGACATCAAGCAATGACCCCAACTCCTGAAGGTTATTTTGGATCTCATCCTTCTCCTTCTGGCCCAGGGAGAAATGGACAAGAGCGTCTGACTGGGACTGTAAGTGCAGATAAAGCTGGTTATACAGCTTTAGGTCTGTGGTCAGACAAACTAATTCTAAAGCGCTTTTGCTGTCATTGCTCTGGAAGTTGGATTTCTGAAGATCTTCAAGCTGGGTTTTCATCTGTTCGGCCTCTTTTCTAAGAAGGGAGGATTGAGAGGTGGCATTTGTGGCGTGTCGTAGAGCTCGTTTGATACTTCCTTTTAAAACACTCCATTCCTCTTGGACATTTGCAAGCTGGGCAAGAAGAGCACCTGAACTTTCAGCATCGCTCAAGTGAACTGATAACTGGCTACTCAGGTGGAGCAGCTCCCTCATTAGGCCTTTCTTCTGTTCCATGGTTTGCAGGAGGGCATGAAGTTTGTCAGCTTGAATAGCGCTACTTCCCAAAGCATTTCTGAGAAAAACACATCAGAAAAACATGAGCGTTAATGGAGCACATATGCAAACACTATCAAATTAAAGTTAGCATAAAGCATTAGCTTACGACGATGATAAGTTTACTCACAAGCTCATTTTCTCCTTCTCATCAGCTAAAACCTCCAGAAAAGCTCTCAACATCTTCATCTGTTTGTGATACTGTTTGACCTGATCCAGCTGTGCTGCTTTCACTTGCACAGTGGCAGAGGCATCCAGCAGCGCTGCGCTCCACTGTCCTTCAGCTCTCTTCAAGGCAATCGGGTCCCAGTCGCTGGCGGCACTCGTGTTTTTCATCGTAGCGACTCGCTCCTGCACACAGGCCCTGTGCTCCTGCAGGACACAGAACTGGCTTCAGAACAGATCAGACTGTTTTTTCTATGAATTAAAACGTACCATACATACCTCTGCCTCCTCCAGCTGTTTAACCATAGCTGTGACATCAAGCTGTGCTGGTTGATATCGACATGCCAGGACTCGCTGGACAGTTCGTACCAGTCGGATCTCGGGTTCACCAGGAGAGGACTTCAGATACCAGTTCAGATCAGTGTGTGGTGTCCTCTAAAACAAAATAACGACAACATAATATTGGTGGGAGACCTGCTTGATATAGCTGTCTGTGGGCTTTATTGACTTATTGCTGATCTTTTTGTGGGTGTGAATGTTTTAAACTACTATGTTAGTGTCAGTCACAAATATTGAGTTTCTTTCCTATCTTTATTCATGAGCTTCTCATTTCGAGAGCATTATTTCTTCATTTCATTCACACGCTGTTGTGCTTCAGTCTGAGTCCTCCTCAGGCTGCTTCTGCAGGGCTTGGAGAGGGAGAGCGTTTCAGAATGTGAAAGTGAAATGAAGAAATAATGCTCTTCAAATGAGAAGACCACGCTCTTGAATAAAGATAAGGGAGAAAGTCTGAACGGAATACTGAGGGTAATTAGAGCCAGCAGGAAATTATTGTATCTTTTGTTTCCTTCCTGTAAAACTTCCTCCTGACGTCAGCAGCATCATGGGAACGCACGAACATCAGTAATAACACTGCTGCTCCTATCGGTTCACTGTTCTATGGATTTATAAATGACTTTTTGCCCTTTGGATCAAACGGAACTGTACATTTATTATTTTGAATTATATTATTAAAAACTACATTTTCATTTAAATGCTACATTCAGTTGTAGAATGTGAATTAGTTCTACAAAGAGTGAATAAACATCCAGATTTTAAATTACATTTCTATAATTAGTTTAAAATTTAACCTTTTATACAAATACTGTGAAGTTCATACCCTTACAAATTAATTCTTGGACTCAAAGCAACATGGTTTGCAACCTGTGCACACGTGCAGGTGCAGGAAGCTGTGTTTGTATTTTAGTCATTTAAAACCAGTTGATACTCACATTTATTATGTTGCTTCTTTCCACCAAGCTCTGTATCTCAGACAAAATATCCTGCATGGTGGATCTGGGTTTGTGGGAAGCCATCGACTCCCCGGCCGGACCCAGATCAGCTGACAAACCCGGCTCCGTCCTCGCAGGCTCCATGCGTCCTTGCATCTGAGGCTGCATACGCACAAGACAGGGAGCGGTGTCACATTTCACCCTTTTTCTGCCCTGTGTTTGCCTACAGATAATAACAGAGCTTCCTGTTTGTTCCCTGCTCCACAGTGGTAAGTAGCACTGTGCCGACAGTGGCCCGGCGAGTCAGTACAGTTAACTCAAGAATGTGCCTGAGTAGGGAGCAGTCTTGCCCTGAGGGAGAAGGACTTTGTCTATTCATCTACAAAACGCTGCCTCCCATACGTATTTGAAGAAATTACTGATTTGTTATAACTTGGTTAGACGAGGGAGACACCAAAACATGACATGAACTGCTGGGTTACCGCACCACAAACAGGGGAGGTGTCTTTTAAAATATCTTGGGCATGAACAAGATGTGTAGCAGGGTGTAGGAGGAGCGTGAGACAGTTTGAAAAACTGAATATAATGAAGTATATATAGATATATAGATATATCTATATATCTATATATACTTTTAACTGCTTCAATATAAGTCAAACATTTCTGAACACACTGGTGTATATCTAAATATCATTTAGGAGAGTCAACGTTCATTGGTGTAAAAAATATCTCTATTTACAGAAGGAGGGCAGGCTGTTTTATCAGTGACAATAATGACAAGTTGCCGTTAAGAACTTCAACAAGAAGAAAAGCGATTTGCTGGCTTGTACCTTCGAAACTTATGTAGAGACAGAAAAAAGGTATGATACTGTATTGTCTCTGCAGATATTGACATTTGCCATATTTGAATGAGGCAAACACATATTAATACCACTTGTAATGTGTCTGAAGTTTTCTGTCTCATGCTGTATTTTCCGTTGGCAGTTAATATTTGTGCTTCCCTCGTTTTTTATGGTTGTTACTGTTGAACTTGTTTGCTGTTCAAATAATTCTTCCTTGTCAACTTTATTTTTGCCTTTATACCATTTCCATTTTTGTACTTGATTTATAATCTGTCCTTGGAGCTCCTGCAGACTGAGTATACTCACACAGCAGGTGCCAGGAAAAAAAAGAACATAATAAACTGATCTTGTCTGAATTAGCACACGCAAAGCTTTTCCATTTAAAAAAAAAAAAAAAAAAAGATATTTGATAGATTTTCTGACGCTACTGAGGGCTTAAAGTCAAAGTACATTTGCTGTCACTCTTTCAAAGTGTAATTTTTTGTTTTGTGGCTGAAGGAACTGCATGAAATTGTTTTGTAAGAGGCAGTTAACATTTGTTCTGGGTTATAGGTCTTTTTCACAACAACTTTTTTGACATGTCACAGCAGGAAAACACATTTTGCACAGCAAGTTTCCCAGCTACACATTCATGGTAGTTGCAGGTTTCAAGTCCTATTTGTTATTTTACAGTGTGCATCCACTAGATCAGGTTCTTATTTGGATCAGCATGAAATCAGCAAATTCATCAATACCAACCCTCTAATTTCTAAAGATTTACTCACAGTTCTCTGACAAATCAACTAAAATTAATGTTAAAGGAAGATTCCTGGATTGGCCCCGAGATTTGGATCCGCATTTTTTTTTTTTTCAACTGGATCACCATGTTTCTAAAAGAGTTTAATAAAACTGGACTGAACATGCATTTGAATTATGACATTCAAATGCCAAATGGTGAGAGGAACAAATGCACTTAAAGCCAGTGAGTTCCAGCCTGATGAAGGGCAAAACTCGGGAAGAGATGACAGATGCAAAATGTCAGAAACACTGAACACACACCCACTCTGCCACGAGGGTAAGATAAAGAAAAGGAGAATGGTTTGTAAATGTCACGTTTGATAAGTGAAATTTAAGATGGCAAGGACTGTGACTTTATCTGGGACATCTGGGGTCGTCCGCCTGCTGGGAGGACGAACTTCTTCAATCTGCGACGCTTAACTAACTTTTTCAGGTTCTGTTTCTCGGTTTTTTTCAAATCTGAAAAAGCCGTTGTTAGCATTTGAAACCAGACTTCATTGTGGTCAAGAGGTGACCTTCGACCTTACATATATATATATATTTCTATTACATATATTCATTTCTGCTAAATTGTGCGGAAACCAAACCAAAGAAGCAAAAATTCATAGATTTAGAAAACCTTAAGATGATGTGAAGAAGAAATATTAAAAAAGAATCCCACCTGTCCCTGTGTCAGCACCTTGTCCTTCAGCTTTGATTCACTCTCTGGCACCTCTGAGCGTTTGGACTCCGGCCCTTCGCTCGCCTCTTCTGTGTTTTCTCCTTCTGCCGACTCTGCGCGTCCTTTACCTGCGCTCTCTGCCGTGTCAGCACCCATCGTCTGCTCAGTGTCACCAGCAGGTATGTGAGTGTCAGCGACTGAACCCTCCACAGTGCACGAGCTCAACATTTGCCGAGCAGCGTGACACAAATCTGTCACCTCTTCGTTGACGTCTGGTTGTACCTGATCCAACTCTGTGCTCATTAACGTGAATGGGTTTTCCAACAGTGAGTCGGCCACTTGACACACATTTGATTTCGGTCTCTTTAAATAATGGCCTCTCAGGTCTGTTTTAACTGCTTTAAGACTGATTAATGTTGAAAGCTGTTCAGATTTCTTCTCTGTGAACCGTGAACCACACGGTTCTGCTCCCTGGGAGAATCTGCTGGTTTCAAGATTGCCCCCTTGCTGTTTGTCCGGGTGCACGTCCAACACTATTGTTAACACTTTATTTGGGCTCGCATTAATATCCTCTTCTACATGAGCATGATTAAATGTCTGAGCAGATTGATGATCGATGACTGATTGTGCTGCTAAATGAAGGTTTTTCAGATCTGTGTTGTCAGGAATGATTATTGTTGTAGCTGGGTCAGATTTCTTCTCAGGGAACGCTTCGCTTGAATCCTCTGCACCCTGTGAATATCCGAGTACATCTGAACTGCTGACTCCAGCTTTCTCATATTCCTTCACATCGTGCGGCTCCATGTCTAACATAGTAGTAAAGTCTTTCTCTGGCTTCACAGTTGAGTCCTCACACGGTTTCTCTTGTTCTTGAGGAGCAGTGATTCCCATAAACGTGTTTGATTGTGCTGCTAAACATCCAGCGACAATTTCTGTGGCAGAGGAAAAGAAGTCATTGTGCCTTTCTGCCACGGATGTGTCACAATGTGGTGAATTGATGTTTTCGGTTTCATCTGTGCCTGTAGCTGACACTTTCGAGTCCAGGATCCAGGCTGAGTGTTGCTGCAGTGGTTCAGGGTTCTCTTGATGAAGTGAATCGGATATTGAAGGTTCTGTGAAATTTCCAGAAATTGTCCCGATATCAATGTTGTCAATTTCATCATTTGGCCTAAGATCAGTTATTGAGTCTATTTCTGGTGATTCTTGTTGGAGTTCCGCTTTAACAACCTCAGGGATCTTTGGGTTTTCAACCTGATTAGAAACTAAGGCATCTTGTTTGGCTGTTGGTATAGAGCTAGTGGAAATATACGTTTCATCGTCTCTTGTGGCAGCAGCTTCTTCGGTCGTGTTTCTGTCAAGCTCGGGAGACGGGTGATGTTTTTCTAGAGTACAGAAATCGCCTGTTGTTATTATCTTGTTGTCATTCTGCTCACTTTCAGAATTGTCTGTGGCAGAGGGGGAAGGACACTCTGGAGGACACGTCTCATCCGATGAATCCGCTGAATGTGGTGTGTTACTTTTACAATTTTCTCCGACAGTCTCTCTGCCGTCCAATTCCACTCCACCATGACCTTGACTCACCTATGAAACCCAAGAAATTGAATGAAAATATTTACCACGCGGTAGAATCAGGTAATTGTCTCTCTGTATTGATTCAGAGGCTTAATACAAACTCACCGGGCTTTTAGACAGGACTGCAAGTGCACATGTGCTTTCACTGAGAGCATTTGAAGTAATTTTCTCCAGCTCCGTCCAGACTTTTGTTCCAAAACAATTTAGGAGAAAATGTTTCTCTGAGAGCACATCTAGCAGATACTGTTGAAGCTGCGAACCTTCATCCAGAGCTGCCTGCCAGAGCACAGACACACAGAAAACTCAAATCAAGAAAGAGTCATTTCGTCTTTAAATCACTGACCTACGTGGACAGTGACTGTTGTGGTGTCGCAAAACAACCAACACCTACACAACACTTTGGAATGCCTGGTATGTGTGAAGCTGAGTGAAGTTGAGTGAAGCTGTACTTTGCAACATGTTCACAATGACATGCCAACATACTGATGCTCAGCAGGCATGAAGCTTTCCATGTTCAGGGTTTACACTTAGTTAGCACGTTAACATTTGCCAGTTAGCACTGAACACAGATGTTGATGAGAATGTTCATTAGGGTTTACATGTTATCTTGGAGAAAATACATATTTTGGCGTTAAATCAGATCCTTTGGAGAACATAATCTTTTTGTCTATATTCATCTGCATTTCACTGAAAACCAGAAATGTCAAAAGTAAAAGTCAGGAAATCACCAAAGTCAATGTGAATAATCCTCCTAGAAAAGAAAATCAAGCAAATCAATCTGATATGTGCTGAGATATTTCTGTCTGGACCCAGTGAATACATAATAAATACAGTGGCGATCACGGCTAAAAGAGAATTAGGCTGCTAATCTATTAGTAAGTGAACCCAAATCTTTTCTTTTCATAAAGTTCTTAGATTTAAGCTGTAAAGTTTGTTTGGTGATTTAACTATTTAACATCAGTAAATGATTTTCATGTCAAATCAGTGACAGCAATGTATTAACTGTACATCACTGAACTGGCAAAACAGGAATAGTGCGGTTGGATTGAAGAGTTGTTGGCAGCTGCAGATTTGAGGCCGATGGGGAAATCATCATCAGTAATACAAAAAGCAAGCATTTGCTGAAATGAGCCACATGCTCCCCTGAGAGGACGGTGCATTACGTTCCCCATGTGCCGCACAGAGGAGATGGTATTCCCATTTCAGTAAGAATAAAGGAATAATGCACCTGTGGCATTATTAACTCTCAAAAAGACAAATGTCCCGCTGGGTAGAGACATTTGTTTTGTATTTTCCAGATATCACAAAGTATCTTGTTATTAGCAGATGCCATAGAAACTGAAAAAGGTACGAATATTTCCCCGAAGCCCCTGTCCTCTATCTGACCATTTTTAATTTAAGAATTTTCTGCACTGATTCTGGACTAAAGTTCTATCGTCAGATAATTCTGTCAACAATTTTAAGAAAATAATCCCTCTGATGTTTATTCACAGCCATGAATCAGTTGAGGAAATTTATCAAAACACTAGTTGATGACGTGGCGAACAACAATTGACGCTGTCGCCCCGCTGAAGAAGAAGAAAGTAAATCAAAAGGAGATTAGCCCCAAGGGATGATTCTCAAATACATGTTTCAAAACAGACATCACGGAATCTGGAGAGGAAGTGGCGTTCAACCAACGCCTATCCTGGAAAGATAGCCTGATAAATGACGAGAAAGCTCAAGAAATGCCAGATATTGTATATTATGATTTGGTGCCATGCAGATAACACTGAATTGAAAATTCATTGGATGTTTGATTGGATGTTTTACATTTGTGCTTTTGCGGAGAACTACACAGTCACACAATGGCACCGAGGGTCAGGTAACGTCCTGCATAAGAACATCTTTTAAATGAATTTTATTTTGGATATGGTTCAGAGTGGATTTATTTAATTGCCAAAGGCCAAGCAGATATTATTGTCCGCCTAGATTATTGTGTTTTAAACGAAACAGAGATATGTGTATTACCTGGCTGGGCGGAGGTGGTTCAGCTTGTACTGTTTGGCTCCAGTGCTGCAGCTGCCTGATGACCTCTCTCACCCTGCCGGCAATGTTTTCTGCACACTCCTGCTTCTGCTGCAGAAAAATGGACCTGAGGCTACAGATGGGACACGCAAAGACAACAAACAGGCCGGAAATGAGTCCACGTGATATTCAAAACTTATATAAATATATATGTAGCAAGAGCATTTTCAAATAGACAGTGGTTCTTTGGGTTTTAAGATAACAGGTAGCCTCTCTCATTGATATTGACACTGAAGGTTTTTAAGTTAAAAGCAAATTTCCCATTTTACTGCTTGTTCTAAACTGAGAATTAATATTCCTCCCACTTCTTTTCCTGGTGTATCTTTGAATTACTCTTAACACGTGACCCCCTATAAGCCCTGAAACCATCATTTCACCTTTCATTGGGAGGAGTAAATAAAGCTGAAGACCAAGAAAAAGTCTGTGTTAGCTATAACAATACTGGGTCGTTATTCTGTTTTTTTGACATCCCTGCAGGACAGGAAGTCAAAAGGCACAATCTGAGGAATGCAACTTTTCTTTTGTGACAGCAGGAATGAGTTAAAGTACCTGTTAAGGTCTTTAACAACTCCATCAATGGTCAAAATGACATCTGCAGGGAGCCTTTCTTGTGTGACGCTGGACTCTCCAATATTCTGCAGGCTGTGAGCTCTTGCGGCCCACGATGAGAGGCTGCTATCAAAGTCCTGAGAGAGAGGGAACTGTTTTAGTGATTGAAAATATCCTCACTCATTCATGAACCAATTAATTTGGGATAAATCAGCATTTTATCAGATCTTTTAACAACATTACCTGTATAGTGCTCCACTGCTGTTTGAGCTGGATCGTATCAGGGAACATTTCATGGTTCACAAACAGTTTTCCAACATTTTCAGCCAGGTCTTTCAAAGCTGCCTGAACGCAGGAGACCTCTTCCTTCACTTGTGGAACTCTCTGGTTGCTGTCTAGTGCCCTCTTGTGGTTTTGGAGGTTGCTGGCTTGGTCCTCAACGGCAGAACTGTCTGTTGTGGCGTCGTTTAACATTTCAAGTTGCAAAATGTCTTTTTCCAAGTCTGTAACTTCTTGTGGCAACACCTGGAAAGCAGATAATAATGCTTAAACATTTACTCTGAACAGAGTCCATGTTTTAATGTAGAAGGAATGTGAAATAAAAGATGAACAATAGCTTATACATGATTTAACAGGTCTGTTTAGTTTGTGGATCTCACCTCCAGAGCTGGTGCGTTAGTGACCAGTCCAGCGGAGCTTTCTTTCTGGGCTTGACAGGCTGACATCCTGTTCTGCAGAGATGTCAATCTGAAGTGGCAGTCCTGGAGCAAGTGGCCAAAATGTTCATCATTACTCCGACGTTCCTCGAGGCGGCAACATGCATCCTGTGGACATTTCAGGGAAACTTAGCCAGAGTCTGAGGCCTTCTACAGTTTTCAAAATACTTTTTGTGATTACAATAACCCAGTGGGGTTAGCATTTAGCATTTAATCTGATGTATGAATGCAACTCTATGATTTTAACAGGCAACAAACAGACAAGTTTGTGAAAATTCAAGTCATCACTACATCAGTTCTGCAACGTAAATAGACACTCCTCATTTACTCCTCAACAAGTAAGAACAAATGTAGACGAACAGAAACAACAGATCAGTGTGACCACACCCTGAGGTGATAGTACACGTTTCTGTAAGCACACCCATTTACAATTTTGCTTTATTGCAGAATTGCAGAACACGTACTCGGTTCAGATGTGATTCAAACTGAGGTATTTGAGGAGTGTGTGCACTTCACCTTCAGTAGATTAGGTTTAGATTTGTCTCAAATACGAATAAAGTTTTCTTACTTGAGCACGCTGAAGTCTCTGCTCTACAGGACACCGGACGCCGGAGCTTTCACCAAGTGGAGCATGAACAAGATCTCCGACCGAGGATTGTGTTGATTCTGACAAACCCTGAAACGCCTCCCTGCTCAGCGAGCGATGCTTCTCCTCGGTGCCATGCAGTCTGTTGGAGTGGAAGTTGCATCGCTCCAGCAGTTTGCTACTTTCGTGCACCAGCGCAGACTGCTGAAGGTTACTGCTTTGTAAGGACGACACAAGCTGACTGAGGAGCTCTGTCCTCCCTCTGCAGAAAGACACACGAAAAAAAGGGAGTTGTCGTTTGGCTACAGTGTTTTTTACTCTTTCAAATGTTAATGAGGGAGCAAAAATGAAGGTTAGTCTCCGTCAGGCCAAGGTTGCATACTGATGGATACAGTAAGTGGAGAAGAAAATCTGTCACAACTTTGCAGCTCAGAAGAAGAATTCACCTTCACTCAATAAAGAAAGTTTCATATTAAAAAACTACATCCTTTAATGATTTTAATGGACTTTTAAAATGCCTGGCTCCTTCATTATTCTGTTATTGTGTCATTAATTATATCTCAATCTACAATTTTCCACCTTTTGCGTGAGAACAAACAGTCGGAGTTCAGCAAGAGTCAGTCACAGTCACAGAATAACAGGGTAAACAACCTCCACAAGTCGTGTCTGTGTTTGTCATTAGTCAAAATCACAACAACGGACTCTGCATGTTGTTCTGGTGTTTTGATTTCACAGTAGTCGTGTAGATCAGATTAAATCTAAAACACATTTCCATCTTTCTGGTTTAATTATAAATAATGTAATTATAATTAATTCAATAATATTTATTTACATGCAGTGTCAATGGTTGTCACTGAGCAAATCTGCCTCTGTATTATTATTGGTACATTCAGGTATACCCCTCTATAATACAAGAAAATACCACGCCATCGTTTTAAATTATATTAAGATATCAAATATGAATCTTGGACAAATTTAGTTTTCATGTGCAGACAGATTTACATATGGAATTATTGATGATTTAATATTTTTGTATTGTTGTATAAGTCAATAGACTAACTCAAACCTAATTACCCCTCTTACGCTTCGGCTCATAAATGCATGTTAAATCTGAGTTTCCACAGGATTTCAAAAAGAACATTACGTGCCTTCACACATGGAAAAAAAAAAGTTTACCTTATTTGAAGTGCTTCCTCTTGCAGGAGACCAAGATCTTCCTCCTTCGCTGCTGTTTCCTCAGCGACTTGCAGCCATTGCTCTAAATGCTCCCTCTCCCTTTGCAGCCTGCAACACACACACACAGCGTGAAGGCGGGAATGACACAGTCACACTCATGTACATTAAAGTGAGAACGTGAGAGCAACTGACAGCCCAGTCAGAAAGTTCTAGCATGGCTAAATCTTGTAAAATAAATATTTAATACTTTCTCTAGCGATCACAGTTGATTCTTCTTTCAGGCTCAGTAGCTTTTGTATATTCAGTTCAGGTTTTGCCTGTTTTGTTTCTTGGTGCAGGTTCACACGACGAGAACGTCTGAATCACAGCCAAATAAAAGCAATTGGATAATTTCTTTTAAAGAAAAAGCACCTGAACAAACAAATCAGAAATAGCTGCTGAGCAGCTTAAGTGTAAATGTTGCAGGTTGAATTGAACCATGTGTGTATTTAATGCCACACAGGTGAGAAGACGTAGAGTTTATTAAGGTTCCACTGCTGATGTGTAAATCTTTACACATTAAAAAAGTCATTTGAAACTGGCACCTGTCGAGATCCTGGATATTCCGCTGAGTCTGTTCTTCCACCTCGGAGAACAGCTGATGGGAGTTTCTGACTTCCTCCTGCAGCTGCATCACTTCTGCAGACAGACTCTGTAGAACATCTGGACTGGAGACCGATGTCAAAATACTCAGATCCTCCAGCAAACTCTCTGCTTGCTCATCCTGGGTCTGGAGTTGAAGACACAGATCCTGAAGAGGGGAACTCTCTGTTAGTGAGGAAAAAAGGAAATTCTCCCCAAAGAAACACTAAAGTTTGAAGATGAATTTTTCTGAGATTGAATTCCGTGATTTCTGTGTAGAACATAAAACATCTAACTAAGTTATTAACTGTTAAATATGTATTTAATCAGACTTTAAATATTAGAAGGGAGTTAATAAAAATGACCTGATAAAGTAATTGTACATAAGACACCTCCACTTCCACAAAGCATCTTAAAAATAAGTATTTAACGCATATGCGGGGAAATGTGTATGAGTGTAATAATTACAAATGTTTTTGGTACATATCATTTTATTTTCTTCCTCTTACTTTGAGATTTGCAAGCACTGCTGCAACATCTGATCCCCCGAGAGTGAGGAGGGAGTCCTGGATCTTTTGCAGGGACTTGCAGCAGTCGGACATCCTGGCAGTAATTTGTCCCTTAGCAGCCACGGTCTGCCTGTAAACGTCCTCAGCTTCAATAACCAGCTCCTCCAGCTGCTCCAACTTTTTCCTCATCTGGGTCTCCACCACCTAGATAAAATAAAATGAACGACACTGTGACTTCATGTGTACGTGTCTCTAAAATAGTTGTGCACGGTGTTTCAGTTCATTATCATCTGTTCATCCTGACAGTTTAATATCAGCTAAATAAAAATGCTTCACCTGCAGCTCCAGCGGGGGCTCTGTGCTTTGAAGCACCGACTGAATCTCAGTGGTTCTTCGATGGAAACGCTCCACGCTCTTCTCTTGGGCCAAAATCTCGTTCTGGAGACAGTGAGAGGGAGGCTGTCGTTATTCAGAGCGACGGTAGAAACCTGGAGATCACGTCACTTTAATAAAAATCAGTTTTACCTGCAGTGTCTTGATGTCGTCCTCAGACTGAAAGCACGGACACTGAGCAAACGCTGTCAATTTGTTGGCCGTCCACTTCTCCACCTCCGCTCCGAGCTGAAGGACTCCGTCCCACAGAGTCAGGCAAAGGTGCAAGTTTTCAAGGTGGGAATCTGTTCTTTCTGATATCTGCAAGGAAGTGAGTCGAGTGTTAAGACCCACGAGAAGCTTTATTTGATCATTTACGAGATCGTAAAACAAAGTAGGTAGTCAATTCTGCTTTAATAACTGTGGGTTTAATGTTGGAGAAGTGCACTGATAACACAATAATCCTAAAGTAGATTAGTGAGAAAATACACAACTGTTAAACTGAATTACCATAACTAATTATTCCATGGTATCTTTTTTTTAATCCTATTGAAAGTGGCTGCACAATGACAGTATTTATATTATTTCAGATATAAGGTATTTTTGCTGAGGAACAAGTAAAAAATCAATATGTTCTTAACAACAATCAGGAAAATCTAAAAACTTCTGTACAAAGTGACAGGAAAATAGAACGAATGCTGTAAAATGAAAAGTGAGTTGAGAGAGTTTGAAGTGTCTGAACTCACGTCCAGCCAGCTGTCCATGAGAGCATCTGCTTCACTCTCAAATGGGATGAAGTTGCACTCTGGCATCTGACGTAGGTGAGTGTGAATCTGCCTGCAGACACTGCGGACCTCCTCTATGTCGCCCCCAAGGCTGTTCAGCTCCGATTTAGTTTCCTGGACCTGAGAGAGAACACACACACACACACACACACACAGAAACACACAAAGGCTGTGTTATTAATGTGTCAACACTGAGTCAGAGGTCAAACTGGAAAAGTCTTCATGTTAAACCTTAGAGTTTAATCTGAGCAGGTTTTCTTTCCCCATGTAGGACGCCTGTTCACTGATGGAGTTTTCTGCTCTCTGCAATGTTCCACTCAGCTCTGCACGGATGCTCTGAAACCTCTTCAGCAGCTCAGTGAGCACACGGCACTGCTGCAGCCTGTATGATATCCACAACACAACACAACACAACTCAAGAAGAGCAACACAACTACAGTGACACAAACAGAACATTGTGCACGTGACTTCTCTTTTTTTCGTTACCGTTCAGTTACGGCTTTTGTTGCCTCTTCCCAGACATCGTCCACCTCGCTGCTCTGACTCACGTCCTGTACGTGACGCAGCTCAGAGAGGAGGCCGACAACGCGACTCTCCAGCTCGGTCAGGACACGTGTCCTGAGGAGGATGAGACAATCGTTATTGTGCTGAGTCGTCAGCTGATTGCACGTTGTGAGAAAACAGCATATGAAGAATATTGTAATTTCGTCTTTGTGTACACGTTCTCCTTTAGTTTCAATTTTGAATGAAGAGCATTGCATAATATGAACATTATTGTTTATTTGTTTTGTTTTATTAAATTTTTATTATATAATCATGTTTTGGATCCAGGTGAGCGATGTACCTCTGCTGCAGAGCGGGCAGGGTCGGCTCTCGCAGCCTCAAATGTTCAGCTTCTCCTTTTATTTCCCTCAGTGCTCCTAACAAGGAAGCTCTCCTCTGGACCAAGTTCTTCTTCTCCTCTTCTTCTTTCTTAACACAGCTCCCTCTTCTTCTCTGCTCCTCATACCTCCACATTTGGGCCCCTTCCTCCCTCTGCACATCTGTTTCTTTCTCTCCATCCAGTTTACTCCTTTTAGCCTCCGACCCTGACTCCTCTTCTGCTCCACGTGGAGTGGGATGCTCCTCCTCCTGTGTTCCCCCCCACAGAGGTGAATCATCCCAAGTCTTTGTCGGACATATTGCCACAGGAGTGAACTCTTCATTCCTCTGCATCGGCTCCTCTCCCGTCAGTCCAATCTCATCTTTGCTTTCCCCGGGCTCGTCTCTCATCAGCTGCTTCTTCTTCTCCACGTCCACAGTGTGCTCAGTGAATGACGTAACCACATCCTGGCACGTTACAGCTACAGTCCCCGTCTCTGGGATGACGGTCCACTCCGCCGCCTGCTTGGTCTCCACAGTGTCGCTACGGACGACCGCCTGAGAGATGGGAGAGTTAAATGGTGACAGAGGAAAAGAGGAATAGACGGAGCGGCGAGCCTATCCAATTACAGAGGATTAGTGCCTTACAGCTCGTGCTGTGACTTGTAAAGCCAATTACAGTTTCTTGTGAGTGGGAAGGACAGGCCACTTTAAATTAAATGTAGAAAGTAAATTGGATCACTTGAATGCTAATTAACATGTGCAGTTTTCCTCCTCCTTCCTTTCTTTGAAGCAAATTACACCTGAGTGTCTCAAAGTATGATTTCATTTGGAGCACGGACACTTGAAACTTCATACTACATTAAAAAATTAACTCAAGCATGAAATCTAAACGTCTTTTAAATAACAAAAGGAAATTCATCGTCACACCTGTATGTGGGTTTGCTGGTTGCTCTCTGTCATGTGTAGCAGTCGGACGTTCAGTAGCTGCTCTTTGGCTCCAAGTGCAGACTTTTGATTTCGCCCCTCAGACTCAGAGCCTCTGTGTTGTCGGTCGGTTCCCTCTGTCGGGACGTCCTGGGATGGCAGAGGCCGGGTATCACCACGATGTGGCACTGAGCCGTCCACAGGTGAGAGGTCTCGTTGTGGGGCGTCCGCGCTTCGTCTCCGTGGCAGGTCGCTGCTTGGCTGCGAGTCGGCGGACGTGCCAGTCTCTCTCAGTGGGGTGTTTGCCCAAAGCTGCTGTCCCCTGCTGAGTTAAGAGACTCGTGCATCAGGGGGCAGGTCGAGGTCAGACAGTTAGAACTATACTCAGTTAGAACCAGAACAACAGGCGTCTCTTTAGGATTAACAGACTGGAAGGATTACACAGTGACTATTGTTATGAAAGAAGCTGTCTGCCTCAATTAAATGGTACAGTTCACTAAACATTCAGTTTATGGTACAAACGGAATATTGATTTCGGAGCCTGACCGATTTATCAGCTGGCTGATTAAGTTCTACGAGCCTTTCATGGACACATAGGGTATTGGTGCTTATTATTTCTGACTAAACTTTTATTTAATAGAATAAACAAAGTAGAAAAGCTGGACATTTATGTTTATACATTACATGAAACATCTTAATTCAAATTCGATATGTTTGTGTTTTCTTTTTGTATATAGTTATTTATGACAAAGTTTATTGTTAAACTGTAAAAATATCAAGCCTCAATTCGCTGTCATAAAGGTACAACATTTTTCAAAATCTATATATTGGTGTATATATCGGTACAGTAGAGGTTCTACTCCATAATATCCTATAATTGAAACTGCTTTTAAACCAGTTCATATTTTATATCAACCCTGAGAACACGAGTATCACAGACTTTGCTTCAGAGCAGAGCGGAGATATAAAAGTTTCAGGTTTTATCATTTCCTTCTTAACGTTGTCATGATCTCACCTGAGAGCTGGGAAAACTGTGTCACTGGGTCGTGTTTCCTGTGTTTCCTCTGACTCCTTCTGCTGGTATGTCGCCAGGCAGGATGATTGACCTGGTGTCACTGTTTCGCACAAGTCTCTGAGTGATTCGACGCGCTCGTCAACAGACGGAGCTCCGTCCACGACGACCTGAGAAGAGAAAAAAAACCTCTGAGAAAATGAAATCTAATATCTCTCTCTCCGGTTATCTGATCATGAGACAGTCGTGGTTAGAGGTTAATGCCGCAGGGTTATGCGTGTACCTGCTGCTGGTGCAAACAGACATGGTCAGTCTGGTCAGTAGCCTCATGGAGAGTGTTAGTATCAGTTTGCACAACAGAGAATGACTGTTTTCCTTCTCTGATCTGAGACCGTAACACTGGAACCAAGGCAGCCATGTCTCTGCGTACATCCTGCAATAAGTGGAAATTTGCTTCAGGGAAGTTTTTAGAGGAAAACGTGTGAGAATTATGTTAATAAAAGTTCTATAAATTATTGGATTAATCGGGGAAAAAACACAAAAAGTAAACCTGTTATTAAGAAAATTCAAAATATTAAATTTTCCACCGTAGAAAAATAAGATTTGCTTTATGATTAAGGTTAAACAAACTATGCAAAATAAAAAAATCAATAATAAGAGACAAAAAGCCTCTGACTGTTTGGTGCATCCGTCTCTCTTATGTCGCTCTCTCTGTCCTGTCATACCTCCCACTGCTTTCTGACCGAGTCGGAGAGGAGCATCAAATCCTGGAGCTGGGGCCCCGAGCAGAAGGCCCCAAACCCTTCCACCGCGTTCAGGAACTCCTCGAGGGCGACAGGCTGCAGGATTTTTAAAGCGCGCTGCACAGAAACACACAGAGCTGGACGAATATACGCACAAAACTAAACTGCAACAGCAACACAAACCAAAACACCACAGACCTTGAAAGAATGTGTCCTGATTCTGAAGTTAAATTTGGGATTTGAAAGGTCTGGATGTTGTTGCATTTAAAGCAACTCTTAAACATCAAGCTTGTTTTTGGAGCATTTAATAAGCAACGAACAAATATAGAGCTGCACTGAAAAGTCTCAAACTTATCAACAAGAGCAAAAGCGTTTTAACATTAAAAATCATCTGAGGGTAAAGATCCTGAATCTTTTAATTCTTTTACTGTTTCAAACTGTACCTGTTTCTTCTTGGCCTGTGACTCTGAAATCTCTTTGCTGCCAAATAACTTGATGGCTTGCTGGATGCGTCCTTGCAGATTAACTCTGGCCTTCTCCATTCTGCTTCTTGCCATCGACTGAGCCCTCAAATGAACTTCACCGGGAACCATGACTGGAGGCCGAGGAGATGTTTTGGTGAGTTGTTGAAAGTTCGGCTGCGCTCTTTTGTGAATCTGTGAATGGGACGAGCTTTCGTTGTCCTCTGTCCCTGAACTTGTCACATGTGTGGACAGAACCAGACGTCTTTGAGGCATTGGTCCAACATTTTGACTCGGACTTGAGGCTTGAGATTCGTAAAATGACTTAGACTGTGTCGTGGATCTGAATTCAGCCTCTATCACAAGAGGAGGGTGAATATGAGTCACTGGTTCCCTCACGGGTTGAGGCAGCGTTTGGATTTCAAAAAGAGGCACAACGATGGTAGTTCCGTGCTGGTTTTTCCTCCAACCCTTTCCATCGCTCTGTTGAAGTGTATGAGATGGAATCTGAGGAGAAAGTTGACTTGGGTCCTGGGTTTGAAGTTTAACCTTCTCAGGCTGGTTTGCACGAGCAGTTCTGGCCACAAGAAACATCCCTGTCTCTGGTTGTCTCTGCGTCTGATGGACTGGTTCACCCACATGCTCCTGAAACCCAGGAGAACTTAACTTTCCAGGAATCTCCTGAAAAATTTACAAATCACGTCAATTGAGAAATTACAAAAGCCCTGAAAGTCCCACAAGATAATAATTTAGTAAATTAAACTTTTCCTAAGGGGCCGTTAAAATAAAATGAATAAAAAGTATTTTTAAATGCATAACTGAATGAATTAACCTCCACCTGTTCTAATACGGCGGTAGTTTGTTTGTTTGATCATGTTACACACACCTTACACACACATCTTGTGCACACAAGATCACCTGTCTAGACTTGTTCCGTAATAACAAGTGTATGAACCTCTATCAGATCAAAGAAACGACCACACTATCACACTGCTACTTGGTGTTTACAGTTTGACGATAAGTCAGTTATCAACATATAAAATACTTTTTATTAATTTAACGTTAACTGTCTCTTCTGGAAAAGTCTCTGTGGAAAGAACGAGAATTTGCAAACTCACAAACTTTGTCCTCTTCATGCATCCGGCCCACTGCTTGTTGACCGTGCTGAGTTGTCCGGCTAGAGTGTGGCTGGTTGAAGTTTCTGTCACTTCAATAAGAAAGTTCCCCACCTCGTTTAGCTTAGCGTGACATGACGTCCACTCGCTCATATCCTGCAGGAACAAGATCCCAAGTTTAAAGCATTTGTGCAGAGCCACATACTTATTCACAGTGAGAATCACACAGATTACCTGTGTCCCTGCAGCAGGAGTGTGTGTCGTCTGTGCGAGCCACGTCTGCAGAGAGACGAGGCTCTTGTCGTAAGTCTCCCACGCAGACAACACTCTCTCCATCGTCCCTCTCACAGCCGCCACAGCTTGTTCCACTGAGTCAGCTTCGCTTTCTGCTTCTTTCACCTGACGGTGAACAAGCTGGGAATCCTCACCTGAGGAAAGAAGACGTTAAGTCTTCAAGGAATTCATCTACAGAGTTAATGACCTTGTAAAGATTAAGATCATGGACTCATACCTAGAGCTGCCTTGCTGGTGTAAGCGTTTGCCTTCTCCTTCAGGTTTTGGAGAGCGTCCATCAGAATCAAACTCGTGCCTTGACGCTCCACTGTTTCCTGGACGAGACACATCGAAAAAAGACGTTGCTTTTGCAGTTTGAGCCAATTTACACCCTAGAGGGCATCACTGTCCCCTACATCTATGGAAACTTATAAAAGGCTTTGTTGTTTAGTTTGACAGCGTATAATCAATAAATTATAATATAATTAATTTCACCAGATAACTGCTGATGTAAATCAGATACACTCACATGCCAGTCCTGCAGAAGCCCATGTACGGCCTCCTCTGATCTGTAAGAAGTTTTCCACGTCTGGACCTTCGCTTTGAGACGGTTCAGTAGGTCCAGAGCAGTGTGACGACACTCCTGGTATTCCAACTTGATCCCATGATATTTGGTTGAGACTCTTATATGAGTTAAACTGTTTAAAAAGAGGATTAAATCATTATCTAGTGGAATCATTGGTACACAACAAGCCGCTGTGTGTTATTTTAACACACAGTGATTTAAAGATTTATGACTTCGAACAACTGTGTGATGTACCGTCTTTTCATCTCATCAAACTTTTCCAGTGGCACCGCCAAGTTCCCTGAGGCATCCACGTTGTGGTATTCATCAAGTATGTTGACGTAGCGGCTCATCTCCTTAATTAACGTCTGACAAAAAAGGAGTAAACAACTTTATATCAGGTTTCATTATGTCCTGACATAGTGTTTTGCAGTATATTCACAATAACTCTGCTCCATTTTTGTCCCATAACCTACAGTATATTTAGTTTTTCAGCAGCTTTAAAATAAAAAGAACCTTCAGGGCATCTTGTTGGGCTCTGGCTTCTTTAGCAGCGTCTGCGTGATCTTTCACCCTCCCTCCCTCCTCTGTCAGTGCTGCCTCTGCACCCTGCAGCCACACAACCACCGAGTCCAGAGGAGGAGGAAGACTCAGGTCCAGGTCTGCTTTACATCTCTGCAGCTGAAGAATGACACACAACCTGGTATGAGCACAAATTCTCATGATTGTATAATTGTCTAATGAGCGTCTGTAAGAATTTAGTCCACAGTGGGTTCCCTCACCTCCTCCTCCAGACGATCCCACGCTGCCCTGAGATCGTGCAGCTCTCCACTCAGCTCAGGGCAGCGTCTAATGGTAGCGAGGAGGGTCAGTACAGGTCTCCTTTGTTCAGTGACGGAGCCAGTAAACCTCTGGAACACCTGGAAAACCAAACACAGCTGAACGCTCTGGGACAATACACAATAATACACATCCAGTGAAGGTTTTTTCTTCGCTCGGTTCTCGTCCTGTGTCTTACTTGATATTTCTCTGCATAGCCCGAGTTCTCTGTAGCCGTCCATGATTCCGACAGTTCTTGAAATGTTTGCTGCAGCCAGCGAGTCACCTCTTGTGCTCGCTCACATGGAGAAACCTACGTCCCAAAAGAAACTGTCAACAACTGCATTTTCATGAGTGTTAAACAATATAAATATCAGTCAGTCACCTGCAACTGCGATGAAAAGCCACATTCTTATTTTAGATTCTTAATTGATTAATTGAGAAAGGACTTGTCTGCTCGGTGCGTAGCTACCTGGCGTAACGGTGAGACAGCAGCTGCTGGAGTGAAGTGAGCAGGGAAACTCAGAGGTGAGAAGCAGGAGGGCTGATCCAGAGGAAACAGCTACGCCACCAGAAGAGAGCATGAAATGAAAGTTAGAGGAAAAGGAAAGTAGTTGACACCCTTTGGTTCCAGGGAGAGGATTGTGTTTTAAAGACCAGCCAGGGAATATAAGAAGAAAACACCCAACAGTGATACTACACCTAATTTATAGACCCAGATACTGTGTTTACAGTTCAGTAACATTTCTTAACTTTATCTCGAGAGTTAAAGATTTATCACCGGGTCTTTGTGGAAGGAAAAGATCCAAGTAGACAGATAAACTCCAGAGAGGAGAGAAGGACACATGAGCATCCACCATGAATGTGATTTATGTTGCAGGAGAACATGACAAATGTAAATGGATTGTTTGAGGCCGCTGTGGACAAATCAGTGAACATGACGGCTTTATGTGCGACAGAACGTTTACAGTGTGAACCCTCGCTGATCGCTAACCTCCAGGTGGTCGTCACGTGCTGGCATGTCATTGGAGTACTGAAGAAACTGGGCCACATACGTCATAATGGATTTCTCATCGGGGTCTTTGACGTTAACATCTGAGGTAAAAGACAAAAAAAAGAAAAAAGTTCAGGCACCTCATTCTCACGTCACTCTTCTCTGGACTGATGCAAAAATACTTCAATATCTTAATATAATGTTCGATTCTATTAACAGAAGTAAACCTTTAAACTGAGTTTACTACAGAGAAGTAAAGTTAATATCATTTTCAATACTCTGTTATGAATCCACAAGAACTGAATTTAAGACCTTGAATATGTCTCTTAGTGTTCATTTTAAGAATGAGTCGTCTCTTATATGATCCTCAGCCTCACCCTGGGGCTCCAGCAGTCGGGGGATGTGGAGCTCCCTCTCAGCCACGTGAAACGCCTCCTCCAGGTTCTCCAGGTTGCTTCTGGACGGGACCAGTGAGAGATCGACCAGCTGAGGTCTGAGAGAACACAGGATGACCAGGAAGGCCTCTCCACTTTTCCAGCTCGACTTAAAATCCTTCACTCTGACAGAGCTACCGACCCTAAGGACAGAACAAAGGTTCATTTTGATGTCCTCACTCTTTGTTTTAAGCATTTTATCTGCTTTAAAACTCACCTTTGGCATTGGTCCCTCACCCACATGAGCAGCGCCTTCTTGGCGGATACTCTGAAACGTCTGTGGAGGGGTGATGCAGGGACCGGACTAGCTGGGACGGGGCTGCCAGACCAGGAGTCCAGGCTGGTCAGAGAGTCGAGGGAGGAATGACGAGAGCTGAACGAGAGGGCGCTGGCCAGCTCCTCAATCTGAAACAATACCAATATATCTTCACGTTAGAAATGATTTTTCAAGAAAGGTGCTGTCGTAGAGATTTAGGCTTTACCACTGGTACTCACGTGACAGTGGAGAATGATGGTCCACACAAGTCCGAGGATGATCGAGGGGCGTCCATCTATGATATCTGGGACGTGTATGTTCACTAATTTGATCTACACGACAATGAACCACAGGAAATATGATCAATAAAACACACGAGAGCTTCAGATTGTTTTAATGTGTGAAACTTACAGATTTTTTCTTCAGGAAATCGAGAGCCGTCTCAATGTTGGCCCTCTGCTGGAAAACCCCGTGGCCCCTCTGTCTTTTCTGTGGAGACAGATTACAACATCAACTTAACTGTTATTGATTTGACCGTTTACCCCCAAAACCCAATACTTTATTCAGTTATGTCAGAAGTGCAGTGGAGCAGCTCACCAGTGACTGACCACTCATCACCTCCAACAGGTCCAGCAGCTTCGATCCATCTCCGAGGTCAGAGAACAGGTCCGACACAAATGAGGGAGGACGTCTCTGTAACAAAACACAAACTGTATTAAGCGATTTATTCTCTATTTTCAAATACATAATAAAAAATCCCTTGAATAAAACCTCAACACATTAAGTCATAGAGTTTACAAAAGCATCAAATGTAATGAGAGCACCCACCCAAACATTCTGTCAAATACGCTACGAGTAATAATAACTAATCAATCAGATCAAACTGAGTTCTTTAAACGACCCTGGGTCACTGTGTCACATCAGGTTGGGAATGTGCTGCATCATCTTGTATAAAATAGGAAGTGTGGCTTTCTGGTAAAAGGAAATAAAAAGATTGATGGGAAAATAATTTCTGAAGTGTTTACCTCTAAGTAAACCAAACTGGAAACCTAAGAAAAGGGAAATGTGACCCTTAACTCTACCACTTGTATAGTACTGTGGTCAACTTGGCCATCACGCGCTTATTGGCCAATAATGACGTAGTTTTTGAAATGTTTCACACATTGCATTTTCAAATCCTGCCCTTAAAACTGAATCTTTATTGGATTCATTCAGTGTCTGGGCCAAAGCTTCAGGCAACAACAGTGAACTTTGACCTGTAGACGTTAAGATTATATCTTCTGTCGGGGGCTGTAAGTGACCTCAGACTGGTGTAACACTTGGAAAGTTGTAATTTTGGCTTTAGAGCGCAGTCATATGGACATGCGGTTATGAAGAGGTGTCTGGCTTCAGATTACGTGCTGCTCCACTGAAGCACTATTTATACTCCGGGCGAATGTCACAAGCGGCTCAACGTCTTTTTCCAGTGAGATTCAGGACGAGCTGCCTCACTGCACCTCGCTGCCGCACCAGTGAGTCAGCTCGTTACCCTCCACCGCCTGCTTCATATCATTTACAGCCATTTATTTATGTGATCTGTCACTGAAATGCAGTGGCTGAAGAACAGTGTCGTATCCCAAATGCATAACATGTCACGGTCAACCATTTACTATACAATGAGCATCACACAGATATATCCCATCATACCTTAGCGAGTTGAGCATTTATCCAGTTGGTGAAAGTTCTTCTCTGAATCTGCTCATGCTCCACTGTTTGGGAAACAGAGAAACAAACTGTGATCTTCACACATTCAGAATCAGATCTGTTCATGTGATGTGTTTGGTTCTGGGATTATTAGAGTAGTGATGTAGTGGAGAGCAGACATGTAAATGAAAGAAAAACTTTCACTTAAAAGGGAGCAAGTTAACATATAAAACATATTTATCCATAAAGACATATATTGCACTTAAAGGGTTTGATCCTGACAAGAGAAATGCTGTAAACCAGATTAATTCAACAATAAAATCCACACATCCTTTCAAGAAAAGCTGTGGTTTTTTCCACCCACGTCTGAGCTGCATTAATATCATCAGTTACTCACCGACGTCAGAGAACCTGACAACTTTCCGACTCGCCATTCTTACAACCGAGACTCAACCCTAACCCATGTGCAATGACTAAGGCGAGCGTCCACTTAAACAACATTAATCTCTCCCTCTCTCCCCTGGATGACCCGGGAGCGTAACACTTCCTCTTTAAGCTGAGGTAAGACGGAGACGGGACGACTTCCAAGACATTGACGGACATAGATACTCAGGCTCACACACACACACACACACACACACACACACACACACACACAGTCTTGATGAACTTCCAGACAGACACACACTCACACTGTGAGGGTTTTTTGAACATACATGGACCTTGTGAGGTATTAGAGATCTTAATCTTCTATTTACAAAACATGGTGCTTATATATATATGTATATATATATATATATATACTGTATATATATATCTCCAAGACTCCTGCAGAGGTTTAGGCTGTTTTATGAGTGTATGTCTGTAATGAATAGAGGAGCTTGATGTTTTTCTCTGAGGCAAACTGTCTCTGACTCATCGACGCTGCTGTTTGTCCAAGTTCCTGCCAAGTCAGGAAACTCCTGTATGCTCTAATCTCTCGACTCCACCCAGCTCACCTGACGTGGTACAAACAATAGTAAGATTCTTCCCCATAACAATCATTCTTTGCTCTCAGGCCTTTGTAAGATACCGTACGTCTCCTCAGGTCAAATTACAATTATGGTGCTTTTGCAGAGGTTTGCAAAAAAATTAAAATCAAACAAACAAGAAGTTGAATCTTACGTTGTGAAAATATGTTTTGTAGGATTTGCTTTATCTCTTTTTCATATCACTCAGTTACCATATGAATCGCTTTACTACATATTGCTCAAGACCTTTTTTTATTATGTTTTGCAATATTCAAAATTGCACATGCTATCTGTGTATTCCTTACTTTTAAAAAATGTGAAAGCAGATTACTTATTATATTTACAGTGCTCTAGATTGGCTGTGTGAAATAACAAGAGCATAGGGATTAAACATGTTACTTCACAATGCTTAATTTGAGAAGTGAAGGAGCAACACACACACACACACACACACACACACACACACACACACTTATGGACCAGACTTCTAAGATTTCAGCATCTCTTCAAAACCGCATGATACTAAAAACATGAATGAGGGAATGGAATTAAAAAGGGAGAGTGGAGAGTGAGGGATATAATATAGAAAGACGGATATCATACAAACCTTTTTAAACACGTTGGCTAAAACGTGTTATTTCATTGCATTCAGTGCATTAGAGTTCATAATTTTTATGCCAGACATATACTGTAAGATTTACAAGTCCCATTGAAGAACAAACTGAATCTGGACAGATGTTCTTCTCTGTGTGTCAAGCTTTATAAAACATCTGCACAAATAGCAAAGAAAAAACTAGCTGGACTCCGACTACGTAACAACCCCCAAACACTAATTCAGTATTGGATGAGTTGATCCCTGATAGTTGACCATCCCTTTGCTCTTCCCCTCTCCAGCAAATCACATGTCACAAATTCTGTAAAACTCCAGGAATAGACCGACCTTGGAGAAGCATGTGCACGTTGTCAATGTCCAATGGAATGCCTCCATCGTCCTCCTCCGCACCACCTGAAGCCATGTAGCCTCCAACCGCAGCACGAGTTCAACCTCAGGAGGGTTCAGGAAACATGGTTTTAGTTAAATCATCCAAAACAGCGATAGGTGTCTCCACTGCCTGATTAGTCACCTTAAGAACGCACCCATCCACACCCCACACACACACAGATGCAAGTACACACATGCAGATATTCATACAATAAGCTCAAACACGAGGATTGGTCTTTCTGTATGGAAAGAGCTTGGGGCTTTCTTTTTTCAGTTTAGGCAGATAAAGAATAGATAGTCTAGTCAAATCAACATACCTGCAGCAGAGCTGGAGTCACAGCTGACAGCTACTGTGGTGCATATTAAAATAAAGAACCCAGTACAGTGTGACCTGCACAGTAAATCTCCTCAGCTGTGTCCTTTCATATTGGCACGACTCAGTGTTGATTCACTGTGCTGGGTGCCTTCGAATGAGACTTGGCCTTTAGGTGCTCACAAATGAAACAAGGTGCCTCTCGCCTATCAGAGCGTGAAGACAAAAAGAAAAGGAGAGTCCCGCCCATGCTCACTGTGCCCGTCCCAAATCCTGTGAGCTCTCATACAAACTTATCACCCTTTGCTTCAAAAGCAAAAACCACAGACTCTCATACTTTGGTTTTGCAGCTTTGCTCCCAAAAGAAGAACTTGTTACTGAAGTTTCAGGAAACAAAACACAACAAATATTTAAAATTGTATCTTTCATTATTTTCTTGATTTTCCAGATAGCTGTACGGAGAGGAAACTGAGGAAATGCTTTCACTTTGAAACTGTTTGCAATTCCTTTTACAGCAGATTACAAAACCACTCTCAAGCAATAATCATTTAATTCTATTTTTACTTTTCACAGTAGGTTTCATATTAAGACATATCAACCTGTACAGACTATACAATTAAAAAAAAAAACTAGTTTAAGACCATTATGGTGATTGCGTCATCATCTAACATTATTTATCTATTTCACCTGATAAGGAATAAGGTGCATAAATACCAGAGTTTGTTACACAATCACATTTTTACCCTTGTGACCGGTGCCAGTGTTTTTATTTGTTGTCTCACTATGGTGAAGAGACAGAGCTGAACAGAGTGTGAGCCACATAGCAGCTGCGCCATCACGGGTTAAACCCAGAAACCATCACTGGACAACTGCACCAATGTCCACAAACTTTGAGGGTTGATAAAATGACAAAGCATTATTATTCCATCCATACATCATCTGTCCAGATTATTCGCTTGCAATGGGCAAACTGGGGATTTTCTGTAAGAACACTGCTTGAGAGAAAGCTACGGGAAGTTTTAAACTTCCTTGAAACTGCAAACTCATATCCTAAGATGTAAGTTTTTTGAGGGCATAAACTGCAGTGATGTTTCCATACCGGTGGGAGGCAGCAGTGCACTTTAACAGCGCCTTAGTCTGTCGGGAGGGAGAAGAAGAAGTCGTGTACCTCCATGTGGTGGCGCTGCAGTCTGAACCGTGATTGAAGCAGTGAAGAAGAAGCCGTTCCCCCACCACCACGACTTTGACGTTAGCATCAGCGGCTCTTGACCTTCCTGCAGCAGCGAGACGAGCAGAGGTAACAGATCATACTTAAACAACACGCTGACTTTAAAAACAACCCCGCTACAGTTGTGAGGTGATGGCAGCGAGCTACACTGAAGCTGTCGTCTCCTCTGACCTTGGCTGCGTGCGCTACTTTTGCAGGTAGCTTAGCTTCTTGCTAAGGCTAGTTAGCGCTGTTCTCGGTTCTGGAACAGAGGAGGTGCTAACACGCTAGTCTGGGATTCGGTCATTGTTTGAAGGAGTTGACACGAAATAAATGTGAACGACGTGTCTCCTGGTAAATGTTCTGCTCCAACCTGCACACGTTCGATGCTAACTGCAGCTCGTGCAGCTGTGAGGTGCTGCTGTTAGCAGCAGCAGTAGCGTTAGCCGACTAGCTTATCTTCAGTAAAGATTAGTTATTGCCAAGTCAATGAATTATGAACTACCTCTTGATTCAGCCACAGTTAAAGTCAGGAAAGAGGAAACCTTTACCGGGGGGAGGGTCCATGTTTCCCTGCTGCTCAAAGTCATTAGCTTAGCCTGACTCATGTAGCCTGAGTCCTGACAACAGTGTATGAGGGAACCGGTTTTTAAAGTTTCAGTCTAACATACTTGAGTTCACTGGTTGTGTCAGGTTAACTTGAACGACACGATCAGAGAAGTGGTGGAATATTGAGTGAACACACGAGGGTCCTTGGGTTGGATCATCTGATGTACCAGTCGTGTCCATGCTGGAGTAAACAGTTTTCTGTTGTGACAGTGTGTCTTGTGTTTTCTCCCACAGATGGCTGGACGTGTGTTTGCTTCTTGGTGGGCCAAGATGGGCCCTTACTACACAAAGGCATACCCGGAGATGTGGGTGGGTCTTGGCATCATGACTTACCTGTACTACAAAGTCTCCTATGGGGGTGAGTTTAACACTTGAGGAAAACGAAATGTGGACAAATATAGTTAAAAGATATGAGCGTAATTGGCTAAATTGAAGTTTGAATACATTAAAAAGGAAAAAGGGTACAGAGTGAGATGGGTTAACTTGACATGAAAACATCCATACATGTAGCATAACACATGTAATTCTCCACTGTGGCTGTATGTATATATAAGATGAAGAAAACTAAGTGAAAAGTGTATTTAAAATGATCATGAAGCAGTTTATCAGATGGTGTGAGCAGCCACAGCTGGAACAGCTGTATTTGCTGCTTCACTGTGTATTAATGACAGTGCCTCAGTGATTATGGGTGAATGTGACTAATATTATGGTTTTTGTTTTGTTTTTTAGGCAAGAACGCAGTGAAGGACAGTAAGTGGCTAAACATTTTCAAATATTCTAATAATATTAATAATAATCTTTCTTTACCTGTCATTTAAACATGTTTTTTTTCTTTTCCTCTTTTTGTAGAGCCTGCCCATTGAGTTTTCCACGATGCTGATTCCCCCCACCTGCTGTTAAATAAACTCGCTCATCTTGAAGTCCAGATTCAAATTTGACTTTTTGTTAATATGGAACAAATAAAGTTGTTATCCAGTGTCTGGGTTGTTTCATTGGCATTTTTATGTAACTACATGAGAGTAATTATTAATTAATTGGTTTGCTGTGTAAAAATAAATGGATGACAAATGAATCAGGCCACAGGGTTAATGCTGAGTGAGGAGGGGGTTTATCTGATTCCACTTCTGCAACTCATCACTATTATGTCTACAGGTTAAACAGTGACAAGGCCCCCACTGTTCTTATAGGACCCGAAACTGAAAAAAGATAGTGACTATAAACAACATTAACATTTTATTCTAAGTTTTATGTCTTTGTGCTTTTCAAGTATGTATTTGTTTTTTATATCTTAAACGCCATTTTTATCTCTAGCTCTTTTTTTCTCGGTTTTGGTCTTTTGTATGAGTTGTGGTGGATTTGCCTGCTTTGTCCTCATTTTGTATTTTTTTAGCTGAGCTCTGTGGCTTTCAAACAGGAAATACAGAGTCTGTTCAGTTTCCATACCATCTCTGTCAATGCTGGCCTCATAACAAGTGTTGGCATCTTGACTTGAAGTGAACTCGCAGCAGAACGGAGATGGTTGAGAAATCTTGATCAAAAGTCCCTCAAGCTTTTTCCACCCGCGCACCTGCTCAGCTTAACCTGTGTAGACAATGTGGTATATAATTAATGGAACAAAACATACAAGGCAGGATCTAATGGAAAATATGAACAAGAGGTTTAACTTTTGCTTTGCTGGTGAAGAAACACTGAAGATAGAGAGAGAGAGAGAGCCCACTCCTCAAGGCTGTTTTGGGATTAATGTTTGTCATGTTTGTGGTTAATGTCTCAATTAATGGTCATTTCATCCCTGTGGTTATATTGTTTGGTTATTTTGGGTCATTTTGTATGTTTTCAGTTGTTTCTTTGAGGTGGACTCACATTATGTTTGTAACTTTTAATGGAGCTCTGTGACTTTCAAACAGTAAATCACATCATACACTTCATAAAGAGGCTCCAGCCCAGGTGTCCACTGATTTCTCAGGCCCCTGACCCTGTGCCTGGTCGGTTTGTTGAGAGACACATCCATGCTTATACTTACATCACATTATTGACTGTAAATGAGGCTAGAAAAGGTTGAGAAACCCCCGATCGAAAGTCCGCCCGGCTCCTTCCACCCACGCACCTGCTCACTTTAACCTGCGCAGACAAGAATTCATTGGACAACATGACCATTAGAAGCAGAATGTGATGAAGAGGTTTCTGAGAGTCTGTTCTCTAAACTCTTTTCTGACGATAGACACGACAACACAAACTTTAGTTGTCGTGTTCACGTGCTTGTGTGAGGCTGGGAGGGGGGGGGGGGGGGTTGAGGTCTCGCGCTCGCTCCCACGGCTCGTGCGCTCTCGTGCGCTCTCGTGCCTGCGCTCCCTCTCCAACATTCAAACATGGCGAAACTCTTTGACGTTACACACCCTCGCTCATCCTCCTCCTCCTCCTCCTCCTCTTCTTCTTCTTCATCTTCTTCATCTTCTTCAACTTCACCTCCATCGCCGTCTTCTTCGCCGTCTCCGTCACCGCCGTTATCTCCGGTACCGTGATGCCCCGGGAGGATGGAGAAGTTGTCGGCGAGCCTGTCGGAGATCACCTGGAGCCCGCTGGCGCTGCCGCTGGACGCGGTGGTCAGTAAATACCGTCTGCCCACCCTGGTCCGCCTGTCCAACGGTAAGACACCACCTCCGCCCGGGGGCTTCCTCTGCGCGAACCCCCCGGTAGACAAACTTCCAGAGCCGCCGTTTGTTCTCCGGACAACTGTTAGCCACCGAGCCGCTCCGAGCCCCGGAGGTGAGAGAAGCGACGGTGATGAACCAAAGAACAGAAAAAAGGTTTTTATCGGTCAGGAAAAGTAAAATACGTAAAGTTATACACAGTAAAGTGGGTTTGTACGTGTTTTGCGTATTTAACGTTGGAATAAGTGTCGTAATTTAATGAAGAATCCCAGCTGCGGTTTAATTGTGTCAAGATCGACGGAGAAAGTTTTTTGCTTCCGGTCCCAAATTACAAAACAAAATCCCCAATTTGTGTTTTTTATTTTTTTTTATTTTAACGAGAAAAATGATTGAATGAACGTTTTTAATAATGAAATATATAAATAAATATAACGTTAAAAACAATAACCCTGCATATTATAACCACATTATAAAATTACAAACGTAAAACAGAAATATCAATAACTCCTCGACAATGTGAGGTGTTGCTGCTCTTCTCTCTATTCATTATGAATTTAATCAAATACTTTGTTTATTGAGCAAAACAATATGTTGCTTTTTAACTCCTCTCTCACATTTTATAGAAAAAATCATAAATGCGTAAATCCTGCAAATATCTGCAAAGCAATAGAAATAAATATGTCTGTTAGTTGACACTTTACTAGTTTGTAGGGGAGATTAAATTATTTTAAAATGTGTTCTTAAACAAATTGTTCTTGGAAAGGGAAGCTGGTCAATTGTTACTTAACTTTCTGAGATAATGTTCGATGGTCTTTTCACTAATTAGAAACTTCTTGACTAATTAATTACAACTTATTCCAGTTACTTATGCGAGCCCAATCTACTGATGCTCTTATTTTGAAACCACTCTGGCCCTATTTCCTCTAATACTTCGGTTCAATCTGTGAGCCTTGACGCAGCTGCAGCATCCATCCTCGGACACTCATCCACTGAGTTGGATGAGAGTCATCGTTCACTTGTTATGTTCACTTCTCTTTTTACCTGCGTCACGTTTTCACGTCAACGTGATTCTCTCCTGCAGCAGATTTGATGTCTTCACTTTGGGAACAGCGGGTGATGGGTGTCATGGCCTCAGTTGTTCCAGTCCAGCGAGGCCCGGAAAGACAGAGTGTCTGTTGTGCTGCTGAAGTGCTGCTCACGTCTTTTCATATGTAAATGTGTAATCTGTCGGTGAATGTGCTGAATACCAACGAGGAAGGAAAAACCTCCAACTTCTCTCTTGGGTGGACTGACGCGCGCACCCGAGCCATGGCGCGGTCCCCCCCAAATTACGCACCTTACTTCTGCTGGTGCGCGTGTGCATTGTACCTAGAGAGAGAGAGAGAGGGATAGGTGTGTATTAACTGCACTTTGGTCATTCCACAGATGACTGATGTTTGCACAGTCAGCCAAACCGCATGCAGATGGTGGTTAGTTATTGTGAGTGCATGTCAGCATCAGTGTGTGTGTGGGAGGGGGAGAGGTGTAATTCATTGTTTTGGGGTTTTCCTAAAAAATTGAGAGTCTGGCTGATGTGGATTTCTGGATTTGCATGTGTTGTGACACTGAAAGGCCAACAAAGACATTGTCTAATGTATTTCAGATCTATAACTGTACAGCTGGTCTGGTACCACAGATGAAACTTATCCTGTTGGATAACTCTGACATCTTTACAGTGCTGTTATTAATATGCACCGACCCTGAGAAATAAACGTAATAAATACATATGTAAAATATAAAGGGACAGTTTAATCCACATCACAAGGAGTCGCACTTTCCCACTTACTTCTGATTGTATTATTTTTGTTCGTAACTCTAAGGTACTCAAGCTCATCCTCATGATGCACCTGAATGGGAAGAATTATGACAAATGTCTTACTTTTATCACAAAATAGTTCCAATAATGGTTGTAATTATTGTATTGATTCATCTAAATAATCTTAAAATCCATTGTTCCAAACCCGAAGATATTTTATGTGGAATTAAATAAAACTAAGAAAAGCAGCATATTCTCACACTATAGAAACTCAAACCAATTATTTTGTCATTAAAATGACTTAAACAATTCATTGATTATCAGTCGTGTCAATCACTAACCCTCCTTACAGACCTTCACCAGAGAGAGTAGATTGGATTTTTGCATTGACATACATGTGTTTGTGTAGATAACAGCCTTTGCTCTGCGGCTTTACACCACCATGGATGAACTGGACCTTTAACATACAGCAGAAAAACTTTTCGAGTGAAGCCTGAAGTGACAATAAGAAGAATAACGTCCTCTGACGATGATAATATGAACAGCCCCTGGTCTTCTGGCCTGTTTCTGCTACAGCGTTTGAGAGTAACAGTTCTCCCTCAGTAACAAGAACAAAAAAGATCCATGTGATCTGTGTGTGTGTCTGTGAGTGTGAGAGAGAGTGTGTGTGTGTGTTGTGTGATTGAATTGTACCACTTTGCTATCAGCAGAAATCAATGCTCTTGTGCTACATGATGGCTCTAGTGAAAGCTGGAGCGATGAGTGTGTGTGTGTATCTCTGTATGCATGTGTGTGTCTCTATGTGAGGTTGTGTGTCTGTATGTGTGTGTGTGTGTAAGGGGACTGCAAAATAGTAGGTTGTCAGTTGCATAGCAGGGCCCTGATGAGTAGGTTAGGGGTGGTGAACCGTCACTGATGGTAGTAATTATCGACACTGAATCCTGAACTGTGTGTGTTTGTATGTGTGTGGAGGTGTTTTAGTGTTTTCCATCGCGGAGCCACTTGCTGTGACCTTAGAAATTAAAACCTGAGGCCAGAAGACTGTTTGTTTATCCCTAACGCATTTCTGTGTGTGTGTGTGTGTTTCAGGTGAATGTGTGGAGGGTCTGTCGGAGGAGGATGTGGTGCTGTTACACTCCTGTCGTCAGTGGACCACAGTGACGGCCCACAGCTTAGAGGAGGGACACTACGTCATTGGACCCAAGATAGACATCCCTCTGCAATACCAGGGTGAGCAAACACACACACACACACACACACACACACAGAAGAAAATTCCATAATAGTTAATAGTTCTCCTCAACCTAAACATACCAAAAACACCAGTTCCTAAATTGTCTATTTCCTCTGGGGGTAAAAATGAAAAACACGTTTTTGTCACGGGCCATTTTCTGTGGTGTGGTGAAATTCCTCTAAAGAAGTCCCGACCAGACTCCGACATGTGATGTTGTGGCTCATCGTTCTTCCCTCTAAGCCATTCTGTAAAGATAAAATAAAGTTACAATTTGAGTTCAACAGTTTGATCCCATTTCCACCAGGCTAAAGAGAATTAGTCTTTTTAGAATTAGAATTTGAACATTGACATTGTGTTGTACAGATTCAGGAGTAGAGCTGAAATGATTCATGTGCGATTCATCAATTCATAATGTAAACTAGGGTACAGCCTATATTCACTCACTCAACCTGCTACTGTAGATGTGACCTTCCCTCGCTCTCCTGTCCATTCACATCCTGCTGAATGAGTCTAGTCAGTACATGACCTCACCGGAGCTCATCCCCACAATCCCATTGTTCCGTCTCTCCTTCCAGTCACATCATTTGCTGGCTGTGTAACTGGATCTTAATGCCTCCCTCTCTCATTGCTTCCTCCGCTGATGGAGCGCTGATGTTACCTCACGCTGACGCCGCCTCTCCTTTTCTAAAGAATGAAAGAACACTTGGGTGAGAGGGCGGGGGCGTGTTGAGATCATTGGCAATTTAGGCATTTTAGCATCAGAAGCATGTGACCACCTGTATTACCATTATGAGCAAAGGGAAGTAAATGGCACAGGGAACCAAGTTAACCTTTTAACAGAGGCAAAAACTCAGAAACCTGTGAAAGCTTTCATGAGAAAAGATTACCACATGTAGGCCTTACTATAGGTAAGGATCCTCTTCAGTTATAGAACAAGTGTACTTTAGCGTGTAGCCTTCATTTCATATTAGCAGATTCAAACTCCAGAAGCAAAACAGCAGCTCCATAATTCAATCTTCGTTTTCTGTCTCATAATATCTGCAGGGTCATTTGCTGCTCCCTTCTTTCAATCAACAGTCTTTTCCATTTTTTGATTTAGCTGAGATATTTCTGTCTAGTCCACAGACTTTTTTTTAGATGGTTCCAGTGGTGGAAAAGTACAATATAAATTAGGGCTGCCAGTTAGTTATGCAACATTTTAATAATGCATTTCAGCAGACAACAAGAGGCCAGCCGGCAGAGCCAATGTAAATGTACTTTTAGAATGACCTTTACGTCTCTCTGACTATAACACACGGGTTGTTGTTGAATCGGAGGCATCACCAGTGATGAGCTAATGTCCGTGATGACTTCATACAGGAAGTCTAAATAAGCTTAGGAGGAGAGCAATATAGGTGTCCCCCTAGGGATGGATAACAGGAAGCTCCCTCCTCCTCCTCCGCCTTCTTACGTTCAATCAGTCCGTCTATCTGTGTCCTCCTCTGTCCGTCAGTGAGAGGCGAGGATGAGTGAAGTGAGGACTGAAAAGCTGAATGATCCCTTCTCACAGAGAGGTTTCTGGGCAGCGAGTGGCGCCACAGCAACGTGTGTAATGTGGAAGTATACTGGCCAAACATTTATCTGGAACAGCTTCTCACAGAGTATTACAGTGACACATCAGTAATAGTTGGAGTCTCAGCCGAATAACAGTTTCCAAGCCGGAGATGTGGTTTTGTCACTTTTTTTTTTAAAGTGAAGGGAGCTGTGTTGAGAAGAAGCACTAGCTGGTATTGTTTGATGGGTGGAAGCTCCTTATCCTGGGGGCTCTGTTTGAATTGGAAGGCAGGGGGTGGAGGAGAAAGTGGGGGAGAGAGAGAGAGAGAGAGCAAGAGGGAGGTGCTGGCGAGGAGGATCGCGGAGGTTTGGTATTCTGCTCGGCCTCCCAGACAAAAAAAACTTTCTCATGTGTCCTCGACTGTGAGAGAAACAGAAAAAAAAAAACCGTATCCTTCGAGGGTTATCACAGTTCGATGCACAAACAATGTGAGGGCCATTAAAATGTTCTTTTAATACAGATGTCTGGGAGCCCATTGTGCGTTCCTTAAGTGGTTCTTCACAACATTAGACACAAAACATTTACAGTTTAAAGAGCACAAGCACACAGTCGCTGGACGGCAGCAGTGGCGTGAATGAGAGTAAAAGATTTACAGATGGAGGGGGGGGGATGAGCAAGGGGAAGAAAGGGTGAAAGAGAGAGAGAGTTGTGTGTGTGAGTGTATGTGTGAGTGTCTCCATGGTGATGGGCCTCTGCTCTGCGTGAGAATGGGGGTCCTTTATTGGTTGCCATGCCAACCCCTTCGGCTGTTGATTTGCCGGAAGCTGGTGCCAGGTCATAGGTCATGGAGGTGTCTTTGTATTCTTCTCATCCAAACAGTGTCTATACGGGGTGTGTGTGTGTGTGTGTGTGTGTGTGTGTGTGTGTGTGTGTGTGTGTGTGTGTGTCTGTGTGTGTGTGTGTATGTTTGAAGTAAGACAGCAGAAAGTCAAAAAGAGAAGACAGAGAAAACTAAAACTTTTTACCACTTTCTTCCCGTCTCATCTTCTTCCTTCCTTCTCCTCACATCTCTTTCCTTCTCTCCTCTCCCCCCTTTTTCTTCATCGTCCTCTTCTCCTCCGCACCCCCTTCTTCCGTCCTTTCCTTCGCTTCCTTCCGTCATTCCTTCGCCTTTTCCTCCCTAACCATTATCTGGTTTCCTCTGTCTCTTTAGGCAAGTTTAAGTTGTTGGATGAAGACCGGGACGTCAGGGACCCGGTCCAGTATTTTTCCAGTGTGGAGGAAGTTGCTGGCGTCTTCCCCGACCGGGTCTTTGTCATGGAGACAATCACCTTTAGTGTCAAGGTCTGAATTAAGTTGCATCTTCATCTAATGTTTGACTCTGGTCGTCTTACTCCGGGTTATTTCATGGTGTTTGAGTCTGCACACGATGCATTATCACATCCACTTGTGCATGCATGTGTGCGCTGCAGGTGGTCTCAGGGGAGTTCAGCGAGGACAGTGAGCCCTACAGCTTCACTCTGCAGGCTGGAGATGAGCTGTCACTCATGGGGAAAGCAGAGCTCCTCTGTGCCACACCCTCAAAGGAAAAGACGGGACTGAGCGCGCTGTTGAGACGCCTGGGAAAGACCCCTAGAAGTAAGTAAGGCCAAATCTCACTGTGTAGAATTCTGTTCTATATCCTTTGTCTGTTTTGACCCTTTGTCGTTCTACCTCTGTGTCTCTGCAGGTAAAACTCCCTGCCTGGTCTGTATGAATCATCGCACCAATCAGAGCGTCAGCCTGCCCTTTGGCTGCCGTGGACGCTTTTGCACACGCTCCCCTCTGGAGCAGGGCATGCTGGGAGGAGAGCACACGGTACGCAGCATAATAGAGAGGGTTCGCCTCCCCGTCAACGTGTCCGTACCTTCACGACCGCCACGGAACCCCTACGACCGCCATGCGGTGCGAGAGGGCCACCGCTACAAGCTGCTCAACATCGTCAGCAAGACAGTGGTGCTCTGCATGGTGCTTCGCCGACAGGAAGTCTCCCCCTCCCATTTCCTGCTGCTGCGCTGCATGCCCAGGTTTAATGTGGCCGAGGCCTCTGTTCACACAGCGGCACTGGAGAGTCTTCTACTGCGACACGCGTTCGACCCAGACGCCTACTCTCGTGCGGTTAGAGAAACTCGGCCAGAGCTGGAGTGTATGACGGAGGAGTGCGTGAGCCCGCGCCGCTCACGCATGTGTGTGTCGGGTCAGGACTCGATGGCCCCGGCACTGCAGCGCCTCTCAATGTGCGGGTATGGGGGTGGGGTTTCGGACAGCCTATCACAGCGCTGCAGGGACTCTTTTGGAGAGAGACTGGGAGAGGGGCCAGGTGAGGAGAGGGAGTATGTGACCCCTGAGTGGACTGAAGCTGAAATGAGGACCAGTGAGGAAATCCCTTACGAGGAACTCTGGACCAATCAGAGCACAGAGGGCCTGGGGAAGGAGCCAACCCTCATCTCCTTCCACTCGTCTTCGTCATTGGACGGCTCTCTTGGTACCGTGGTGACCAGAGTGTCTACACCGCCGCCTGTACCTCCAAAATCTGATGCTGTGAGTTTCAGTCATCGGCTCCCGTCTTTCATTTTGTCCTTCTGTCTCTCTCTGCTCTCATCTGTCCACAGCAGCATCCGGCTGTTAAAAGTCAGGATGCCTGGCCTGAATTATTCATACATTACAGCTTTTAAACCTCATTTACCACACACACACACACAAACACACACACACACACACACACACTAATACGCAACATGTCTTCCTGGAAGCACGGCCATTCACTCACAGCCCATGTGCTCACAGCACATGAACACATACATCATCACTAACTATCCAGCGACATGCATGTTAGCTGTATTCAGGGATACAATAATGTTATGTCGTTTTACACAGAGTATGACACTAATGGAGCCTTTGGTCTTAACAATTATTATTGGTTTTATGATAAAAGATGGAGACAAAACAACTAGTTGTCTAGAAACGTCTCATTTCTGCTGATTGCAACAGAAAACGTAATCGATCGTGATCATTTTGCTGTTGTTGTAAAAGTGCTAATCCAGAAGAGTTATTTATTTAACTGCTGAGTTTAAGTCATATCATCATATTTCAAGCTAAATTGGAACCTGGATTAAAAAATTGAGCACCTGATCATTATTGTTCTAGGTGACATGAATTGGAAGGTTGTGGATTAATTAGTGGAACACATAGTATATGATGTTGTTTATGACTGTTGTGGCTACTTACTTAGTTTTTTACTTTACTAAGTTGAGGGTTATATGTGCACAGCTAAAGCTCCTCATGTTTAACTGAAGACTCTTAATGTTCATCTGCATGTGATGTGTTTTAAAACAGGTTCTTCTTGCTGCTGCTGTTCCCTGTGTTCACGCTCATGTGTCAGTGTGTTGTCCTCTGTGTGTGTGTGTGTGTGTGTGTGTGTTTGTGAGGGGGATTTATCACACGTTGTTTTGTTTAATTAACTTTTCTCTTGTAAAGTGACGGCAGCAGAGCGGAGGGGGAGTGTTGGTGTTGATGTCTGCTGTGCAGCTGGATTATACCCTGTCACACACAGCGTTCCTCGTGCCCTGATATTTAGCCTGCCAAGAAAGACACTCAGTGTGTGTGTGTGTGTGTGTGTGTGTGTGTGTGTGTGTGTGTGTGTGTGTGAGAGAGAGAGAGAGAGAGTGTTTGTTTGAGGTGCAAAGGTCAATAAGTTTGACATTTACCAAGTAAAGCATTGAGACAAGCCAGCTCACACACTCCAGTTGAAGGAGCCCCACTTTTTGCAGTTGTATGTCTCATTTTTTTGTGTGTGTTTGCATGTAGGTGAGAGAGGAGTGTCGCTACTTGATCGCCCCTCCGGTCCCCCCTCGCTGCTCTAAAGGGGGCTCCATCTCCAGCCCGGTCCCCAGCCCGCCCGTCCCACCTCGATTCCCCAAAAACTCCACCTCCCCGAGACCCAACCTTTCTTTCTACTCCTCTGGACTCCACGGCAGGTACAGTCCTTCAGTAAATCATTATCACATTGATTTGAAATAAATGGAATGATTACAGAGAGGATGACATGACATGATATACGTATATATGTATACATGTATGTATGTATGTATATATACAGGTCTCTTCTTTTTCAACATGCTTTGGCGCTCTACAAACATTACATAGAAAACTAGGGGAAAGGATCAAGCAAAGGGGGAAGCCAGTACTGTAGTACAAAACTATGCAGTAACATTAAATCTGTATGATTTCATTTTCACTCCCTGGAATCTAATGTTGTAAAGTCTTCCAGACTTAATGCTGAAACATTAATCATATCACATCTAACATAACTTTCTCCTGCTCTGTTCCAGCTGCTCTCCCTCTCCAGACGCCTCCTTATACTGTTACCCGTGCTCCTGGGCCGACTGTCCCGCCCCTAACCCCGCCAGTCCTGAGCCAGTCGCTAGCATCTCTGCAGACAACGCAGCCAATCCTCAGCCAGCACAGGCCACCTGGGCAGAGCCGTGGGTGGATTCCTTCACCTCCTCCGGACCCCGCCTAAGGCCGCCACCTCCACAGAGTCGATTTGCTCCCTTTGGGGCGTTGAACCCCTTCAATCGCCAGTCCCCTTGCCCCTCGCCCGAGCCTGTTGCCAGTCCCACAGCAGATGCCTCCAGAGGCGCAGAGGGTGGTGGGACGTCCACCGTGGTCACTGAGGGGCTGTCCCTGACCCCTGACCCCACCTGGCGGCCTCCTGCGGACCTGTCCGCCCTGTCGTTGGAGGAAGTGTCGGCGTGTCTGCGGTTCATCGGCCTATCAGAGGCAGCGGTGTCCGTTTTCCAGAGGGAGCGAATAGACGGCAGCCTCCTGGTGCAGCTGACTGAGGACATCCTGTCACATGACTTCCACCTGAGCCGACTCCATGTCACCAAGATCACACAGTTCATACAGGGCTGGAGGCCCAAGATTTAACACACTGACCTGATAATGTGCCTGTTGGCTGCTGAGCCTTCCTGAATGTGCCTTCCACTGTGACCAGCTGGCTGCTGAGCCCAATGACTGAAGCGGAGACTCTGCTGAAGAAAACCACGCCACCCTGTGGTCAAACTGAGACACTTGACTGGCTCTCATGCTGAGAGTCCCTGACAGACTGGACTGAGTATTTCCTGTCTGAATCACAGACTGGGACTATAGTTTACTAACAAATGGCTACAACAGAGAGCTACGTGATGAAAACGCCCTGATTCCAGTTCATATGTGGAGCAAATAGTCGACCACAAAATTCATGTTCATGCTCCGAGACGGAAGAAAGATTTTAAACAAAGCACAACTTATATTTGTCTGGCCTTCATGCAGTGAAATTTGAAAAAAGATCCACAGACGATACAGTTATTAGCCGTTAACTGTTGTAGATGTAAAGTCATCATATAATAAAAAGGAATTATTTTATAGCCTTTTAAAGTCACTATCAGACGCAAGTGTGGAAATGTGATGGGAATATTCACTGTTTCTTTAAAGTTTCATACACTAAATGATTAATTAAGTTTTTTGGGGGAAAAGGGCAGAAAAATCATTAAAGAATATTATCATTAGTTGCAGCCCCACATTTCTATTTCTGCTTCAGGACATGAAAACCTCTGAATCCTGCCCAAAACAATTAGAATGGACACAATGGTCCAGTGTCTTCCAGATCAGGGGACAGATGTGTTCTTTCAGCTGTTCAAATTAAATGGAGGCCTGCTCTATGAATTCTACATATGCAGTATGTCCATCTTAATTAGAGGTATACGTATACCTCCGTAATGGTACTGATGATAAGGATGCTATATAACCAGGGACTGTAGCCTCAGCTGCACTGAGCGTGATTTAGAGATCGTCTGAGTTAGTCAGATAACTGTGAAAAAGCAATTTTATGTTGTAAATGTTTTTATTAGTTCTTGTGATTCTCTTATCGCCACCACACATGCTGCTGTTCTCTCATACTGTCTGAACTGATCCCCTTAAAATTCCATGTTCCCAAAATTCCCAAAGGCTGCTCACTGAGGCCAACTTTCACAAAACTGACCCCACCCTCCCACCCACACACTCACACACACACACACACACACTTTACCTCCTCCTTGGTCTACTTCGCCCACGTAACATTGATGTTCCCTCTGAGATCATGCAACTGCAAGGCCACTGTAAGAAGAGCAATGAAGAAATCAGTAAGAATATAAAATAAACAGAAACTTAATGACCTCTGAAAATCAAGTTGTCCTCTCTCTTTTTTTGCCCGGCTGTTTTTTCAGGAGTTGGAGTCTGGATCTGGATCTAGTGAATTTAAATGAGGTTTCATATGAGAGTAGGGTTTTTTTCAGCCTCTGTATGATAAGAAATTGGACTAGAAACCTGCTGCTACTGATGAGTAGATGGGAAACATGATGTGCCATCAGCCATGAGGCTTGTTTTAATACAAGGGGACAGTTGAGGATAAGGTCGGATACAGTAAACTTACTTTGCTTGTTTCACACACAGGCAACAACTAAAGCAGCTACAACATCTATTATAGTAGACACCTAGCACTCACAGAGGATTACAGAGTTTTATTGTACCACACGCTGAACATACCCAGAGGGTCCACAAGCTGGTGCACTAGTCCCATGTTCTTGGCTTTATCTGCCCTGATGTCCCGGCCTGTCAGCATCATGTCAAAACTACTCTCTCGCACACAAGTGACAAGTGTGTTATTGTGAGCTGACACCCCCCCCCCCCAGTGAGTCTCTAAACCACAGATTAATAAGAACATCTGTATAATTTGATACGGTCTATAGAGCGCCACCTGCAGTCCCAGCAGGATCTCTGGTATCCCCAGGATTGTGAACGGTTATTTCCAACAATTAACTTGAGTTTAATCGTGATATTTTACTTTTTCCTTTGCAAAAAAATTTTGGGTGTCTGGGGGCGTGACCTTTGTATGGCCTCTGAAGGTGCAGTGTGCCAGAAAAAGTTTGATATACACAAACACACACACACACATATTAATCATGTCACATCTGTCAGCGAGGGACTGAGACAGGCAGTCAAGACTGTCAAACATATAATCTCTCTCTCTCTGACATGTATGTATCGCCTCACACACACAGACACACACCTCAGCTGTGTCGTTGAGTCTTATAACTGCCACATCATCCTTGAGCTTGTAGCTGACGTGTGTTTGGGCTTGATGGAGAAAACAGTAGATCGTCAGACAGAGGGACACCAGTATAATGTTATGTTAATATCTGCAGGTTTAACACTATCCGTGGAGAATGTTGGTATAAATAGCCCTCAAGGACACTTATTGTGAATTCACAAAACAAACTGCTGCAGAACGGCAACTAGATGAAAAGTGAAGTTTCTTTAAGAGTAATCAAAAAAATTCAAAGTCTTAAACTGTGAGTGGCCAGAAATCTAAGAAAGGAAGTAGGTTTCAGTGAAACAACTTATTTCACTGATAACATCTGAATTTTAATTTTTTATTTAAAGGATTAAATGTTTGAATGAGAAATGTGTGATTAATGTCCATCACAGCCTCCGCTCTGACAAGGCTGTTTTAAATTGTTGGGTTTGTTCAGTCAGCACCAAAAATCTTTTCAGACTTCCAACTTCTATCATTATTAGCTAGAACTACAATCTTTCATTTGAATGAAATCGATTACAGCTGAGTACCAACATTCACTTGCACCATCAACTTTAGTTTTTTCAGAACATGAGTAAAAATAAAAAAGAACCACACTCTTGTGCATTCTCAGTTTAAATCCAAAAATATACTAATACTTGGTTCAACCAGGAAACGTGAGAAATGTTTTATTGGTTTTGTATCATTTACAATAAAAAATTATTTGGAAGTTTACTCTTGACGATGAGATATTTGCTAAAAAAAAAAGAACTTATAATAAAACTTTTGTTTCTTTAGATTTAAAAAAAACTCTTGACAATAAGAGATAGCCACTTAAAAAAAAGAGCTTGAATAAAACTTCTAAAGCCTAAAAACAAGGGATACTTGTGTTTATCTCTAAACCCATGCATGCAGCAATACAAACGAAGGAAGATGAAGGTGAGTGAGTATTGTTCCACTTTGACATGAGGTGCTGCATCACTGCTCCTGTGGCGAAACACAGTCAGGTCATGCTCTGTGCAGCAGCAGCCTCCTCAGGTCTGCAGCCTCTGCAGTCATCTCCTCCTCTGATCTCCACCCGGAGGGCACGTCCTCGCTCTCTCGGTCGTGTTTCTGCAGCTCGTCGTAGACGCTGTCGTTCCTCTGGAAGTCTCCCTCCCTCCTGGGCAGCACGTGCACGTGGACGTGCTTCACGGTCTGTCCGGCCTCGGGACCGTCCTGGATGGCGATGGTGAGCGAGGTGGCGCTGAAGTGTTTCTCCACCAGGTCTGCGACCAGCTGGGTGGTTTTGAACAGATCCGCCAGCTCCTCCGGGTGAAGGTCCCGGAACCGCTCCACGGGTCTGAGCGGGCAGACGAGCACGTGTCCCGGCACCACGGGCTTCCTGTTGACCAGAGCGAAGCTGAGCTCCGTCTGCAGGAAAACGGCCGAGGCCTTGATGAGGTGCTGCCCGAAGCGGAGAGTCGACATGTCGACGAGCCGCAGACTTCATGTAAACACCGCTTCAATGAGAGGAGGCGTCCTGCTTCACACACATGCACTTCCTGGGTTTCAACCAATCACCGCTCGTCATGTGTCAACCTCAGCCAATCAGAGACACGGTGTGGGCGGGACTTCGTCGTCATGTGATGTGGTATATTTATTCTCCTTCACAAATTAAACCACCAAAGATTGAATCATTCATAGCTTCTATATCTACAGAAGATATTATACTGGTGGAACTTTACAAAACTAAAATGATTAACTCTGTTGTCATTTCATCTAGGTCAAGTTTTATCCCCAATTTTGCTTTTTTTTCTTAAATTAATTTGAATTATATTGATATTTATGCATAATATGCCTTGTAATTTAATATCATTTGTTATGACGTCTTTATATCAAAGTTTAATTATTGTATTTTATTCCCTGATTTGACCTGATTCTAGTTTGTATTATTGTTGTCTTGCTTCAAATGTTGTGATTTGTATTTATTCATGTAAGACTACATTTGTTTTTATGTATATTTTTTAAATGTATTCTTACTTGTGTGTTTTCTTTCATTTGTGAAGCACTTTGTAACTTTGGTTTAAGGAATGCTACGTAAATAAAAAAACATATATAATTGCTATCACGAACACTCTAACAAAGCGACATTTAATAAGAGAACAACTAATCAATGGAACAGACAAATAAAAGCGAATAAATAAATTGAGACGTGCACATTTCTGTTTTCGAGCCCGTTTTTTCTTCAGGCATTATCTTCGGGCAGCTAAACGCCTGTGGGTCCTCGGCAGCGGCTGCTGGGGGTTGTAGTCCGGCAGCGCCGCAGTGTGGCTCTTCGTGTGACAGGCGGTAGCGTCGGTTAAAGGCGGAACACGAGCTCGGGTACGTTTCAACTCAACTCTCGCTATTTTTCGATAAAAGCAATAAAAAATAAACACGAAGTTAAAACAAGTTTATTTATCCCGAATCAACGAAACGTGTCACAGCTGCAGCTAACGAGCAGCTAGCTTAATTAGCTTACGTGTAGCCTCTACCTGCGATTGTTCTGCTTGAATACTGTTTATTGCTGCGTCTTAAAATGGGTTCGAGTGTTTTCGCACACAGAGTGAGAACTCACGAGACACGAGGAGGAGTTTGACCCAGTTAGAGAAGCGAACATTGTGTTTTACTTTGGCTGCAATGGAGGAATGTAGGTGAAGGGTCACAGCCGGGTGCGAGGGAGGCTGGGCCGGTGACCGTGAACGATACGTCTCGGTCCGTCACAGAACACAAGACAGTGAATATCAGGGCTGAGTCCCCGGCTACATGTTCCTGTATGATACCTTCACATTGCATGTAGTATGCAGGAGCTGGCTCTTTCTAATCAGGCAGACAGGCAGGCAGGGCTCGGGTCTGACTGTACGTCCAGTGGGAGTCATTCATGGTAATCACCTCAGCTGACCTTTTACCCACTGACGCAGATTTGAACATGACCCGAGAGGATCTGGTTGTTTTCCACTATCCAGACTGCACTGCCACTTGATTATAAAGATGATGATGATGATAATAATAATAATAATTCACTTACCCCCCCCACAGATTGTGCAGCTGCAGTAAATTAAATACAAAAGCTAAGAAGGCTGATTACTGAACTGGGAGGATGTGACTCCGTAGCCCTGGGACAAGTTTATTGTAATGATAGTGTTTTATGATAGTGTCCTGCATGGACAGGAGGTGTGACTGGTTTTCCATCAGCACAGGACATACTTTTTACTGATATCTGTGTAATTATTGAATCTAACAGAAAGACATTTCTGTACCATCACCTGCTCTTGTTGCTATACATGTGTCATACACACTGCATTAATAACATAAGCTGGAAGTTTGCAGAATAATTTAAATCTAAAGATTATTATCATGGAAAGGTTATGCAGTGAGAGTGTTTCTGTGAGAACGCTGCGGTGCTGATTACAGTGTCTGTCTCTGTAGAACACAATGGCTGCCATGATGCTGAACACGATGCGCAGCTGCTCTCTCAACCCTGCCTGGGCGATGCGGTTTGGTGAGTTGCCCGCAACCATTATAATAAATTCTTAAACATGTCAAACTAATAGGGAAAATTATTTTAACAGCAAATGTTATGTCGTTTATGAATACCAACTGTATATTAGTGCTCATTAATATAGGATTTTTTGGCCACTGTCACCTGTGAAGATTCAGGCGACACTAACACTGGTATCTGCTTATTGTGGTTTATAGTGTACTATTAGTCCTTTATGATGTTTTTGCCAGTTCAAGTTTGGTAAAGTCATTTACAGTGAGGATATAAAGGATTTATTTTTATGTCTCAGGTGCTCGCTCCCTCAGTACGACGGCCCAGCTTCAGGCTCAAGGTATGCCATTACTCTAAGTTACATCATTGACATTTACATAAAAGTCCTAATTAAAGTCTTGTGGGCATCGTACAGTTTCATGTGTGAGCCAAACATCTAAGTTTCATTCTATTGATCTAGACCAAACCTGTGCAAAACTATTTTCCGAGGTGAAATCTAAATGGTGGAAAATAGTTTCTCCAGGTTTGCTTAAAGTCTATCATCGTCTATAATTCCTTCTCCTTCTTACAGTTCAGACAAAAAGCAAGAAGACACTGGCTCGACCCGGTGTGAAGAACATTGTACTAGTGGAGGGAGTTCGAACCCCTTTCCTGTTGTCTGGAACCACGTACGTCTCTGCTTTCTTCTTATGGTCCAGTTGTCTGGCTGGAGGCTGTGGCCATCATACGTTGCATACTGAATAAATGGTAAAAACCTTTTTGTTTGTGTATTACAGATATGCTGACCTAATGCCCCATGACCTGGCCAGAGCAGCTCTGCAGTAAGTGTGTCCTCGTGTCCCCATCGGTGACATATCACAAGCAAATCCACCACTAGCATGACAAAAATACAGATTATTAGTATCTAGATTCAAAATATCTTGATGTGTTTTGCTTCTGTCCCCTGCAGTGTAAAACATTTATACTCAAGATGTTTTTTTGTTTTGCTCCACTTAAATTGGTTTTCTCTAGGGGTCTTCTGAACAGGACAGGTATATCTAAAGACGCTGTAGACTACATCATCTATGGAACTGTGATCCAGGAGGTCAAAACCAGCAATGTAGCAAGAGAGGTATAGTGTGTATATATGAAAATGTATATATACATATGCACACACACATATTCTCTTACAACCCCTCAAATAGGACCATAGTATTTGGAACTTCACCTACCTTACTCTGAGAGACAGTCGCCTCTGCAAGTACACGACATCCGGCAGTAAAACTTTTCCTTTAGAGTCCAAAACTGTCCAAACACAAAGTTTTTCATGTTTGTGTGTAAAAGTACAAAGAGAGCTTTCCTTCCGTAGTTCACCTCCTTCATATTTTCTTGTGACTCCAGGCAGCGCTGGGTGCAGGCTTCTCCGACAAGATCCCGGCTCACACTGTCACCATGGCGTGCATCTCCTCCAACCAGGCAATGACCTCAGGTTTGTCTGGGAATGAAATCTCAATAACGGGCTTCTCTCGTACATTTTGATCAAGGTGATATTGTCTTTATGTTGTTACGCTGCTGCTGTGAGGAGAAATTAGAAGCAATAAAATGAATGTTTCTCCATCTCTGCAGCTGTTGGTCTGATTGCTGCGGGCCAGTGTGACTCTGTCGTAGCCGGCGGGGTGGAGTTCATGTCCGATGTCCCTATTCGTCACAGCCGTAAGATGAGGAAGACCATGCTGTCCCTCAACAGAGCAAAAACTCTCGGCCAGAGACTCAGTCTGATCGGCAGCATCCGACTGGCGCACCTCTCACCAGAGGTATGTATCTCCACTTAAAATCTCCAACCACTCTCACTTTGTTAAAATCCTTTCTCTTATATCCTCGACATAGAATTTATGTTTATGTTATCGTTCATTATGTGTGCACGTAGCTTCCTGCTGTAGCTGAGTTCTCCACGGCTGAAACGATGGGCCACAGTGCCGATCGTCTGGCGGCCGCATTTGGGGTCTCCAGATTGGAGCAGGATGAGTTTGCACTGCGATCACATGGCTTGGCTAAAAAGGCCCAGGACGATGGTCTGCTGCAGGACGTCATCTCGTTCAAAGTGCCAGGTAAACACCACCCTCTCCTGTTCAAGTGATATATTAGACCTTTTTGGATGGTGGTGTACTTCAGTGGAATTTGTGATCGTGTTTTGTTAGTTGCTTTAATTAGTTGGTTCTTGTTTGGTGCATTCTGTGCATAGAGATAAGTGTTTCTTGTGTTTTTTCAAACCTGAGAACTTTATGAAATTTTGTCTTCTCCAGGTCGTGATATTGTTTCCAAGGACAACGGCATCCGTCCATCCTCCATGCAGCAAATGGCCAAGCTGAAGCCTGCTTTCATTAAACCTCACGGCACAGTCACCGCTGCCAACTCTTCTTTCCTGGTAAACACACACACACACGCACACAAATCAGCTCACACTTGAAGCTGCAAAATACAGTTAACATTTGTCAGAGGAGTCTGAATCTTGTCAGTTCAGGCAGCAGCTTTTTGCTGTAACAGTGACTGTTTCTTAAACACTCTTTTGGGATGCCTAGAATTGAACGGGTGGTTTGTTTGTGTCCTCAGACTGACGGCGCCTCTGCTGTGCTTATCATGTCTGAAGAGAAAGCTTTGGCTATGGGTTACAAGCCTAAAGCCTACCTCAGGTATCTGCGCCCTCTGTTTGGTGTAACAGCCTCATTTGATGCTATTCCAGATGATATGCTAATCATGATGTGTTTTCATCTTTGCAGAGACTTTGTCTACGTGTCTCAGGACCCCAAAGATCAGCTGCTTTTGGGGTGAGTCTCAGTATTATTTATTTACTTTGACTAATTCTCAGGTAGAAAATTCAGCTGATGGTGTTTTTCATCTCTCTCATCTGTTTTTGGTTTGACTCTTTCAGGCCAACGTACGGTACGCCCAAAGTCCTGGAACGGGCCGGCCTGTCCATGAGTGACATCGATGTGTTTGAGTTCCACGAAGCTTTTGCGGTAAGCACAGTACAAAACAACTGTGAGCTTTGTGTAGAGGTCGGTAAATGTGTGTATTGATCACACATTCAAGCTCCAAGATATAAGTTTTAATAATTTAACTAGAATCTGTCAATTTCTGTGTCTGTCTTAATCCAGTTTTGTTGCATGTGTTAATGTGAGAAAGATGACGTCTCTTCTTATCGTGTACTCAACTCTTATTATCTATAGTAATTCTCAACATGTATATTTCCATGTGTCTTCCAGGGTCAGATAATGGCAAATCTGAAGGCTATGGACTCCGACTGGTTCGCCCAGACGTACATGGGAAAGAAATCGAAGGTAAAGATGGCTGCTGGTCAACATCCAAGGATAAAATGCAAAAGCAAAACTCGATAGTTTCATGACAACACCTTATTTTTGTGCCTTAACTTTTTAACACTGGTGTAAATATCAGACCTGATCAAATGTCTATTTCTTGTAGGTGGGGACTCCACCCATGGAGAAGTTCAACCTGTGGGGGGGCTCTCTGTCTTTGGGTCACCCGTTCGGAGCCACAGGCTGCAGGCTGGTTACCACAGTGGCACACCGGCTGCAGAAGGAGGGAGGACAGTACGGACTGGTGGCAGCTTGTGCTGCTGGAGGACAGGTAAAAACAATTTGGGGACATTTTCCAGTTTGTTTCTACTCCCTGAAATTCTTAGAGGATGTGGATTTAAATTTGTGTTATAACTTGTGTTCTTGTGTTTCCAGGGTCATGCCATGGTGATTGAGGCCTACCCCCAGTAAAGCACTTAAAGCGACACCTGCAAACCGATCTTCATGTTCCTCGTGACGGCTACACACACGCTAACATTCAGACGATACAGTGTACATACTAGCACCACTTTGCCTTGATCTGAGAGGAGTCAGATGCAGTATGTGAGTGTGTGTGTGATGAAGCTTGTGTAAATTAAAACTTTTGCTTAGAGGACGTTAAATTATAGCAGAATGCTGCTGAGGAATTTTGCCTTGGGTTTTGTGGACTTCACGTCGGCATCGTCACTGAGTCAAATGTAACATAGCGAAGTTTCAGAGGAGCCACACTGCTTATGTTTATATAGGCTGTTATATTTTTTTGTCATACAAACTGTGGAGATTAAATCTTGTGATGATAACAACACTCGTTTCTCAGTTTGCTTTTCGTGTCCGAACATTAACTACAGCTCTGTTCAGTTCTGCTTAAAGAGACAGGACATTTATATATATTTATTAATAGTAGTGTCAGCCACACCCATTTCAACCCAAACTAAAATATGTCCGTTAGTGTATGAATATTTTAACTGAATGAAAGTGTGTGATTATTAGTTCTAATGATAGGAAACTGATTTAATGACTTATAAACACCATTAGGTTATTTACATGTGCATTTCCTGAAATCCTGGAAGATTATTAGTGGACTCAACTTTTCCGAGTTTATAGCATTGTCTCTATGAGTCTGTGACGGTTCACTCTGTGCTGATCGAAGGCCTTGATGTCCGGACAACAACTTCAAGTACAAATGCTGACGGGCCATGTTTTATTCAGCAGACGCTGAAACCATTGCAAGGAAAAAGATCAATGTATAGACATCTTTGTGCTGCTGACAACTCCGAGTTTAGACATGGGGGGTGGGGTCTCTCCTTTTTAAACAGATTTCCACATTTGCATTACCAAAAATTCTTTTTTACTTGATTTAGAGCATTTGCATCCCGGCCCTGCACCCAGATGCGTCAGCAGCAGTCTGGCTCTGGATCCCTGCGCAGTTAATTGCTGGTGAATGATGCAGCCTCCCTCTGACAACACGACTGATGTTAATGAGGAGGTAAAGAGATGTTGGGCTGTTTCCTGGAGTTTTTAAAACAACATGAATATTTAAAATTAGGGACATGACTGGCAGATGACTCCAGAGTTCAGGCTGCTGTCTCCCTGATGTTCGGATCTCACTGTGGGAAACTTGAGGTAGTTAAGTGTGTAATTGAGGATGGTGAGGTTTCCACACGCTCCTCGCCTCTCCTCCGTGTGCACGCTCACCGGGGACTCACGCACAGGTCGGGGGGCTTGTTAACAGAACTTCAGTCAGACTCCTCCGTTTAAAACCTGTTTAAAGGTTTAATTCCTCCGCTTTCTGCAGCTTCTTAATGCGGGAGGAGGCTGTCACGCGTCTGCGGGAATAAAAACCAATGTTTTACTGCGCTGCTCAAATGTAAATATCAGGGAGTCTGTCTCTATTTTATTATTTCACTGCTTCAAAAACCCGCCTCAGCCCTGCGAGACACCGGAGACACGCGCACGCAGACACGCGCCTGCAGAGCGGGACCCCCCCTCCTCCTCCCCCTCCTCCCCCTCCTCCTCCTGCCGCTGCGGCGCTTTGATCAGCCGCAACCTTTTATGGGGAATGACTGGCGCGTGCACCCGCTGCTGTCACTACAAATCTACCTCAGCGAGCACGAGGGGGGGAGAGGGAGAGAGGGGGGGGAGGGTCTTTCATCTCGTCCTCGCCGCCTCACGCGGGGCGGCACCTGCTGAAATGTGCACTTGACTCGCGCTACCTCCACCTGCTCCGTGCGCGCGCGAGTGAGTGTGTGCGTGCGTGAGTGTGATGTTAAACAAGTTTCACTGTGGATAAATGAATGTTGACTCCCCCCAGAGGACAAGTGGTGATGGATGAGTGTATACAGGGATGGATGGATGGATAGATGGATGAATGGATGGATGGATGGATGGATGGATGGATGGATACAGGGATGGATGGATGGATACAGGGATGAATGGATGGATGGATGGATGAATGTATGTATACAGGGATGGATGGATGGATACAGGGATGGATGGATGGATGGATACAGGGATGGATGGATGGATGGATACAGGGATGGATGGATGAATGTATACAGGGATGGATGGATGGATGGATGGATGGATACAGGGATGGATGGATGAATGTATACAGGGATGGATGGATGGATGGATACAGGGATGGATGGATGGATGAATGGATGGTTGTGAACAAGTGGGCACAGCTTCAGTGTGTGTGTGTGTGTGTCGATGAATTGAACCATCTTTTCAGTGATGCTGACCAAATTTCACATTTATTAGTTAAACAGCTTTTGAGTGTTTTTAGTTGTTATGACCACAAATGTTTTCATTATTTCTATTATGTGCATATGTGTTGATGAAGGTGGACGGCTGGTGTGTTCAGTTGCTCTCACAGTGATGAATAAAGTTGAATTGAATTAAATGGAATGTGAGGAGGGTGGTAAATCATCCACAGTTTTAATATTGAATTATTGCTGAAAACTGTGAATTCCTCTTGTAAACTAAAGTCAACATGACATTCATAACTATCCCTCCCTGCTTCTTGTGTTGTTCAGTGAAATCTGTAAATCTCTGTCTGCTCTATTCAACCATCCTTCTTTATTTTCTCTCGCTTGCTGGGCCTGTGTCCTGCCTCCGTAAACACCTGAGCTGGCTCCATAACTCCCACTTTGAAGAGCGATATAAACACACCTTCCTCCGCCCTCGACACCGTCTGCAGCGCTCGTCCCTGCAGGAACGACTCGGTGAAATCCTGAGACATCAAACAGATCAGTTCAGTTCCTAACAGCTGCAGAGAAAACGTGGTAAACTACCGGTGTTGATCTGATCGGGGGCTTAAGATGGTGCATCTTTGTGGATTCTGGAGGGAGCGTCTGCATCCACACACACACACACACACACACACACACACACACAGAAATATAACATCTTGACGTCTGTCGGTTGTACACCAACTGTACACAGGTGGATAGGAGAGGCTGTGTGTGTGGAGCAAGTGGATTATGAGGAACGGTAATTGGCTGTCCAGAGAAGCTGCTCATATGTATCTGTGTATGTGTGTGTGTGTATGTATGTGTGTGTGTGTGTGTGTGTGAGTGTGTGTACGTCCAGAGTTCATCATGTCCTCATAACGGTCAGTTAGGGTTGTCCGCCAGGCTCAATCTCCTGTTGGGATTGTAAATGTTATTGATCAGACGCATACGCCGCATCCATAACGAGAGCTGAGACACTGTTTTCTCTCTCACTCACTCACTCTCACACACACACACACACACACACACACACACACACACACACACTCGAGCGCAAGTCATTAGGAGCCATACACATTCATAGACATATCCTCATTAACACTCCCTCGTCATACACACTAAACATCTGTACACATCTAGTTGTCAGATACAACACAGAGAGACACACACACGCACACACACGCACACGCACACGCACACACACACACACACACACACAGTCTGATTCAGTTGAGTGAGATGGGGGGGTGAAGGATGGAGGGCACAAAATGTGGACATGAATGCTGTGTGTGTGTGTGTGTGAGCGTGCACGGATACGTGTGTGTTTGTGTCTGTATTGAGCATGACATTTGTGTCAGTGTGCGGCAGTGTGTATCTTGAGGTGGATGTTTGTATGTGTGTCTGTGACTGTGTGTGTGTGTGTGTGTGTATATGGCGCGTGTCAGAGTCTGTCAGCCCCGGCGTCTCGTGTCAGGGCGAGAGGCGAGACATTAACAACTTCTGTCATTCTGCTGACAAAATGGTGGCAGAAGATTTCCCATGGTGCCCTGATGACTGCTGGCGTTTGTCAACAAGCCCTGTCACTGCTGCGATAAGGGGAAGGTGGGGTGGCGGCGGAGGGGGAGGAGGGTGAGGGAGTGGTGGTGGGTTAGTGACAGGCCCTGGACCCATTCCCATGAGCACCAGGGAAAGAGAGAGGGTTGTGTGTGTGTGTGAGTGTGTGTGTCAACGTGTGCATGAATGTGTGTGTGTGTGTGTGTGTTGTAGGGAGAGAGAGGTATAGGGGGGAGGCAGGGGGGGAGGGAAAGGTTGTCTCTCAGCAGCTTTCATACATAGACTGCGAAAAAACCAAAATGAGCTGTCACTGCAATTCCCAGGATGCCTTGCTGTTTAGCATAGCAGCAACAGCAGCAGCATGAACAGTGTGTGTGTGTATGTGTGTGTGGGCCTGTAAGCTGATAAGCTAACTCTCTCTCTCTCTCTCTCTCACACACACACACACACACACACACACACACACACACACACACACACACAGATAATTAAGCAGAGCAGAAGCTCCCCCTGACGCGAGGCAGAGCTCATCTGCATTTTGGCCTCCGGCACGCAGTTAGGAGCAACGCCTGATGGAGGGAGAGAGAGGGCAAGAGAGGGAGGGAGGGATGGAGCGAGGGAGGTAGAGAGAGAGAGGAAGAGAGAGGAAGGGAAAGAGAGGGAGACGGAAAGAGGGAGAGAGAGAGGGTAAGGAGCCAATTAGCCAGCTGGATGGATGAGTGACTGACAGCAGTCTTGACACACTGCTATCTGGGCCCTTCTCTGCACACACACACACACACACACACACACACACACACACACACACACACACACACACACACACACACACAGAGAGGACTCACAATGTCCAATGAGAGCGCCCGCTGAGCTGCGGGCCACGCCTCTTCGCAGTGGAAATCTAAAAGAGGTCAAAGGTTGTCATTCCGCCATTTTGATGATTAAAAACTCCATTTGTCGAGGTTGTCCCCCCCCCCCCCCCCCCCCTCCTTTCACCAGAAGGTGCTTGACGTTCCTGAAACATAGTGTGTGTCCTTCTGCTTCTATCCTCTTTGAGTTCTGGACTTCTGGGCTCTTTCTTAAGTCGTCACATGATTTAAGATATGAGTTAGGATTTGTGGCGGTGAAGGTAAAGGTTCTGTAATAAAGGAAGTCTCTCTTCATCAGGTCTTTCTTCTCTAAATCTAGAAATTTGTATTGGCGTGAGAGGTTTGGGGCTTATTTGTCTTCTACTTCACACTTCACCCATGTAGACGGGGATTTACATTTGATTATCAGGTTAAACAAACTGAGAAATGACACAAACACATGCAGCTCACACAGAGCTCTGCAGAAAGAGGCGGGCGGCGGGAAGGGGAGTTGACGTGACAGATTGATGACCATGCACGAATCCTCACGGTCCTCGAGGAACCCAGAAAGTTTTCTAGAGTTTGGCAGGTTTTTTTTTTTTGTGTGTGTGTGTGTGTGTGCGGGTCCAATTAAAGGCCGGACAGAATGTGACTGAAAACCAGAGAACCAGGACACGAGGTGACAACACGTAGAATTCAAGCTGAGCACTGGTCTCGAGGACAGTTCAGCGTTTATGGGTTTTTATCCATCAGTGGAATCTCTGACAGAGGTCGTATCTGTTGTGAGGATCAACGATGCAGGTCGGGTTTCTCTCAAAGGACGCAGCGATGGTATTGACGTCTCATTCTGTTTGTCAATTTACTGTTTAATGTCCTGTTATTGAAATATTCTGTGTTTATAATTCGGAGACAGATCCACGGGGCTGGTCTTTGTAGGTTGAGGTTGGGAAGCTTTGTCCTTCAGTGACGATGTCTGTTACCATCAAACTGCAAAATGTTGTGAATTTATGAAAAGGAAAAGAGGTCACATGCAAAAACTGACATCCACAAAACTTGGTGAAAGGATGAAACATGGCCCAACGATTGATTTTAAAAATAAAGGTCGGTGAATTAAAAAAAAGTTTGTAAAGAATAATTTTCATATTATATTTTCAATCATATTTTGTCCCTACTAGAATTTATTTATTTATTTATTAAAGCACCAATATGTTGTATGAAGCCCCAGATCCAACAACTTGGGAGGGAGACACACTGGAAAACAATCTGGAGCTGTAAATCCCACAATCATATGGTTCCGTATTATTGTAGCTCAAAGTAAACAATGTTATTTCCTGCATTCGTGCACATTTTCCATCTGTTATTTGTCGTACTGTAGCACAGATGGAGCGAGTGTGTGCAAAAAAAAAAGAGAAAAGAAGTGGTAAAGTTCCTCTGAGGTGCGTTTCCTCTGCGTGTGATGTGTGCAGTGATCAAACATGAGATCTCCGTGCTGCCTCCCCCCGTCATTATATGTGAAAATACAGAGGGTGCACTTTGTAGACGCTCTTTTTTCCTGTCTAGTTATTTCAATGACTTTCTTTTGGAAATCAGAGAAGAAGAAGAAGCTCTGCCAGTTTACCGTCAGGTGCGGTGAAGACAAGGGGAAATTACATTTTCACCGAAACCCCAGAAATTAAAATGCATCCATTAGAGATGCAGATATTTCACACTGTGCTCTGAATTCAGTTTGTTCTTAAAACAAACTAAACTTCACCAGTGGGTTACATGTTTGAGCACCGAGCAACTTTAAATCCATCTCTTTTTTTTTTGTCTTTCAGCCCAAAAGATCTGATTAAAAGCGATGTACAAAACGAGGAGGTTTGGTTTTCGACAGCGCGCCTCGTGCTCTACGTGCGGCAGCCTCATTAAAAACTGACATTGTTCAGGAAGTCTTTAAACACACTGTTTGAATTTGCTCTTGAGTTTTCAGATAAGTGACATATTCAAGCTCCATCGCTCCCAAACCTGAGTGTTTTTAGTGCTGCCGTATGTGTGTAAGTCTATTTATATACTGTGTATCTGTGTGGCTCCATGAACGATTCATTCAAAGTTCGCTGCCCGATCTCGTCCAAGAATCACCCAACATACCCTGTGTTCACGACTTAACTGCCCGGACTGATGATATCCAGAGTTCCAGAGGTGGAGCGACAACACATTTTAAATATTAGAGTCCAGGCAGGAATACTGAAGCTAAACTGTATTTAAACAGCCTGTCAGAGAAATATGACATTTAGATTAAAACACAAACTAATCTAAAACCTTCAAGCAGGTAAACCACAAAACTCTTCAAGTCTCAAGTACTTTGGTCTTTTGGTATCATTCATTAGGACCTGCTGATAGATTCAGGGAAACTTTATGAAATCTGGATTTCTGATGTGTGGAACCAAAGTTTTCATCATTCCTCGAGTTTTCATTTCATCTTTTCGTCCCCAGTCATAAAGTGACGCTTTAGTGAGGAGAGGTTTGGATAAGACAGATTTAAAATGTCACTCAGTAGAGCTCAAACCTCCGTCCCCTGAAATTCAGTCAAGCTGCACCGCATTTCACACACTCATAGATATCAGACAGACACAGAGGATCGCTCCACCGACCTTCTTAGTGGACGACCCGCTCTACCTCCTGAGCCACGGCCACTCAAACTTAAGTTCCGAGCCACACAGACATTACACACTGGCTCTCCCAGGTGCTCAAATGGACAATTATCAATAAATTTAGTTTCGTTTGGCTTTTAAATGTGTGTCAGCCTTGTTCCTCGTTCTCCCCTGAGACCTACATTCTAGTGCAGGTCACACACGACACATGTCCAAACAAAACGAGGTGCAGAGACACACACTGGAAACATGTTTGAAGCCTTGTGTCGCGTGTTTGTTGAAACTAAAGCGCGGAGACGTCTCACAGTTCCAGTTCCAGGCAGTGACAGGCTCAGACAACAGCAGAGGACGTGTTTGCACACTGTATATGCAAATTTGTCACAAGGAGACGCCAAAACATGGCGAGCAACAGATGTGGGATACGTGTGGGTGGAAGTGAACGTTTGCAAGGAAGAGGTGTACTGCCGTCGGATGACAGGAACGCAGTTGGCGGAGCTGGAACAGGAGGCCTCATGACAAGCTTCCTGTTTGCCCACAGAAGGAGAGAGAGAGAGAGAGAGAGGGAGGATGGAGGGAGGAGAAGACTTGAAGAGAGGAGGACAGAGACAGTGTAAGGAAGGAGAGAAAAAAGGAGGGATGATGAAGTGAACAGAAAAATAAAAGTGAAACATTCTGGAAAGTGAGACACGTCCATGTTTCTGTAATCTCTACCTTCCTCAGATTTGAACGCACGTACAGAACAAGTGTAGATAATTAAATACAGGTTTGGAAGAATTTCTTACAAAGTAAATCAAATATTTTATAAACAATTTAAATTTTATTAAATCAATGAAAAAAAAATAAACCAAAACAGTTTTTAAGAAGTTTCTTATTCCAAATGCAATTAGAAAAAAAATCTATTTACGTTTTAATGACTTATGCAGTATTTTATATTTGCTTACTCTTTTGTATTCTGTATTTAATAGTTAGTCAGTCATATTTTTGTTTTACACTCGTGTGCTATTCTCATATTTGCTGTTCTATTCTTTTCTTTTCTATTTATAACACGTTCCTTTCTCAAGTGAAATTGACTTCAGTCGAGTAAATGTGTAAAATCTAAGTGAGAGGTTTTTACACGTTAACGGGCAACAGGTGCTGAAAGTCAAGCTAAGTAAATAAACCTTATTTATTATTCTATTCTGTTATTAATGACTATTTATTAGATTGAATGCATCAGTCTGCCCATCCTAATATTAGACATTATTTCTAAGCAAAGAAAGATTGTATAAGTACTTGCCGTGAACCACAGTAAGTAGTAGTTCACGTCGTGAATATTATCTATATGCTGAACAAATATCCTGCACAAAACTCTGCACGACTCTTCAGCCTTCGAGCCAAAAACAAACCTGTTTCTTCGAGTTTCTAAATTGAGCGTGGACATTCCCGAGCAGACAGCGATGAAACTGCACGTGTGTGTTTTCTTTGCATTGCAGTCACAGATCGTCGCGTGCACGCAAACTAAAGAAGTTCAAGGAAAACAAGCAGCCACTGCTTCAACCTGCGTATTTGTCCTCAAATGCTTCTGCCCCTGAGGTCAGATGTTTGCATCACAGTGAAGTAAATGCACAAAGGCTGTTTTACCCCAAATAAACTCAATAAACTAAAACATTTCAGTTTTTATCGACTGCTTGAATTTCAATGACTGGATTATTTCTCACAGTGTTTGGATGAAATGCATTAATTTGGTTTTGTGAACGGGAGATGATGGACTCGCGCTGGGAGACAAGAGGAGACATGAGGAGCTGAGATGGACATGGGGATGAGGGAGGAGTAGTAAATGGTTGTGGGTGGGTGGGTGGGTGGGTGGGGGGGGCTGAGTGACGGACGGAGAAGTGGTGGAGGAGCCTCAGACGAAGGGATGGAGGGAGTAAATCCTTTTCTTCATCATTACCTCGTCTCTGCCACTGCCCTCACCTTAATTAGTCTCAGAGCAGCTCGCCCGGCCAGAAGTCTGCCTCATCCATCCCTCCATCCCTCCACCCCCTTTAAACCCCTCCCTCCCTCCCTCCTCATCCCTTTCACCTCCTCCTCTTTCTTCCTCTGCTCTCTCTCTCTTTCCTCCAGCGATTTCCACACTTCCTCTGTCTCTCTCACGTTGTGCTTCATCTTCGTCTCGGTGGAAATTGACTGAAATACCAAACCCCTAACCCCACAATATCAACAGCTGTGCAGCTACACACACACACACACACACACACACACACACACACAGCACAAAGAGTTTAATGTTGGTAAATACTGCACACACCCACACACACACTCACACACACACACTCTCACACACACGTAGAGGTGTACGTGGCTGCTCCAGGCTTGGCAGCTATAAATACGGAGGATTGCAAAGAAGAGGAAACTCAGTTAAAAAGTTAAGTGGGGAAAAAAGCGGCACAGTGAGATTGACACCCCGACGTCTCAGCTCTCTAGAGGCTAAATTAGGAGATCCACAGCTCCTCTCTCTCTCACACACACACACACACACACACTGGCAGCACACCTTGAGAGAATACACATTCGCACAGTTTTGTAAGGTGCACACACACACAGACATGTAGGAATGTGTGTGTGTGTGTGTGTCTGTCATGTCAGTCTCCGAGGTCCCCTGCTCCTCCTTAGACACTGAGGGCCCGTCCAATGTCCCTGATTTCCCTTCACCAGCTGAATGCTGATGGCCACTGGGACATTAACTGTGGTGGGAGATGCTGCACATGTCGATACGGTGCAGTCGACACCCGGCTGCATTCTCACAACGTTCCCTCACTCTGTGAAACTGAAGGATGGAGTTAGGGACTGAAAAAACCAGAGTGAGAGACTTTGATTCTTTTATAAATCAGTTTAAATTAGTTTGACTTCTTTAAGTTAGTTATTCGTATTTTACAGTATGTTTGTCCTTAATACTCTCTTTCCTGATACTTTTTGCCTGTAGTTTCCAGTTAAGTTTAGAATAAATGAATTAAATATTTAGATTTATCTAAAACAAGCAGCGACAGATAAAGAGATAAAAAGAAGAAATAAAATCCTGATCTATGAGGATGATTGGATTCAAGGCGACCGTTGGGCCTCGCTGTTGAGTCAAGCAGCCGTTTGCTTAAAACTCAGAAATGCTCCAGCTGTAAACTGAAGTGTAAACATTGGACTCAAACCTTAAAATTCATCATTTTCTGGAAGTAAAACTAAATTCTTTTACTACTTCATCATGTCAGAATTTAATCTGGACGATCCACTGAATCATTTCTGTTTTTTAATTCATCTTTAACATCCTACGTTTTATACAATCACCTCTAAAGCAGTTTGAATTGCAGTTGATTTGTTTAAAAAGGTCTCATATAAATATAGTTTAATCGATTAATTGGTTGATTGGTTAATTGTTTGAATGGGGGCGACTCACAATGTTCATCCTCTCTTTTCTATCATCATTTCAAGTAGTCACTGAAGCTCATCAGCTGTGCGATGAGAGGACTTCATGCTTCCACCTGCAGGAGGTGCTGTTGACATTAAAGTGGCTCCACTTTGTGACCTCTGATCCTGCTGCTGGATGCAACTTCTTCAGCGCAGCCTCCTGCAGCTGCCACTAGATGGCGATCAGGCTCTTTACAGACTGAAACCAAGGGGGAACGAGTCTCATTGGCTGGTTCTCTGTGTCGGTGACAGGATCATTTGTCTCATTAGAATAAAACTGTAGGAGAATATAGAAGAATATTTATTTTTCATTATGTCGACTGAAGCTCATGAAATAAGTCAAGCTGTGGAGGGAAACCCCAGAGCCTCACGTTTGTTGTTCAAACCTGCTCCTCGTTATAAAAGGAAGCATCAAATTTACATTATATGAAATAAATTGACTTTAAAAGTAAAGTAATGTAACTTGATTGTTTCCTTCATGGACATAAACATTTTTATTTTTATTTTATTTACCAGGCACGTTACTTAAAAGTCACAGTTAACCCAGATTTTAGTGTGTGCGCCGCATGTTTGTACATTTGATTGTCTTTTTGTTTTACCGTCTACGTTTGTGCGTCTGACTTTGTGTACATGTGTGTTTTTAAGTTCAGTGTCAGGAAGCGAGGGAAGAAAAAAGAGAGAGAGAGAACATTCATCCATCCATTGTGTAGATCCACGGCCGTAGAACGGGTTATCACAATTCTGAAGTGGAGTATTTTTGTTTGAATACAGTTCTGTAGTGGCCACACACACACACACACACACACGCACACACACGCATACACACACACACACACACGCACATTTTCACACACTCATGCACTCACATGCAGAAAGAGACAGAAACTATTCAGACCATTCTTGCGTAAATCACTTGGCCTCAGGGCTCTCTTAACCCTTTCTCTGTGTGAGTGGATGTGTGTGTGTGTGTGTGTGTGTGTGTGTGTGTGTGTGTGTGTGTGTCTCAGATGTCCCTTTGAAAACAGTAATGCTGGAAGACAGTAGAACTGGTTGCTGTGATGATGCTTCACATACGCTTCCACTGAATCTGCATAAAAAACTAATGCACCATCAAAAGTGTTTGAGCCACATGGAAAACAACCATCAGAGGGAAGTCGACTCACAATATTTAATGTGATGAGACTCAACGTTTTATTTAAATACAACACAAGCTCAGATAAATGATTGTGCGCTTCATTACTTTCAGAGGAGAATATCTCTGGATGAAATGATGTTGAATCTTGAGTGTGACAGGATCTACTCTGAATGAAGCTCTTATATTATTTGATTAAACTACAAACCGATGTAAACTAAAGTGTTTCGTTTTTACATCTCATCGACATGAACATCAACAGACCTCAGTTATATTTTCTGAAGCTATTTCAAGCTAATGTCATGAAAACCGTCCCAAATAAATTAAAATCCAAAATTTGTGTTTGGAAATATAATCAAATATAATGATGTGATGTGAGGATACTTTTTAAAGGGAGATAAGTTATTTGTAAATGTTTTTTTTAGGTATAACATCAGTGTCTTCTTTGTCTTAACATAATGTAGAATTTATATACTTTCTTAAATTGTATCCTTTTAATAAAATCTCTGGATTTATCAATATAATAATCTTCTAATTATTCTACAACTTCATGTTTTGTATTAAAGTTTTATTTTGTGAACTTCATAGTTAGAGTTACAGTTTATAAAACCTTCTGGTGCAACATGAGAATTCAAACCGTGAGTCCTGTATTTGTGAATACTCAACACAATTTAGTTTGAATTAATATAGTTTCAATCAGAACGGAGCTCACAGGCCTCTGTTGTACTTTTACTATTTACCTTATTTTCTAAAGAGTGTATATCTCACAACTACAATTAATACGCAGTGTTCACACGTGATCCACCTGCTGGTCTGATGTCATGTATATTTTGGTTGTTATTTTATATGTGAAGCTCAGGGGCCTCCGATGCAAAGTGTCGTGCATGTTTCCTGTAAATAAATGAATCTAAAAAATCTAAATCAAACTGAACTCAAACTTATTCTACTGTATTTACTATATTGGTGACACCGCTGACATCCTGTCTGATGGCTGCATTCACTCTCGCTCTGCATCTCGTTTTTTACCTGCACGTCTGTTGGTTGCAGCTTCTTTTATCCGTACATATATTTAAATGCACTTTAGCTGCAGTTTGCACTTTCAGCTTAAAGGCCAAACAGCACTTACTGAACATGCTCTAGTTTAAATAAGTTATACATAATGTGTGCACATGCACCAACTATCCTCTAAAACTTTGAAAAATGTTAAATATTAAAGCTCTACGGTGCAACGATTGGGTCAAACATCATTTGGGTGCAGCTGTGAACATTCTTTAACTCTAACTTTTCACAGGAACGCCGAGTGGAGGGTGTCAAACCGAGCGGTCGGGATCAGGGTGGGGTGGAGAGCGGGTGGAGAAATGTACGTTGACCCGGTCCGTGTGGAGTCAGAGATGTGTTTCATAGAATAGGAGGAAAAGAGTATGATAATATTGGCATCACACACACACACACACACACTCACAAACTCACACACAGAGTTCACTATCAGCAAGTTGTCTCAGGCTTGCTGAACCCCCGTAATGCTCCTATTAGCAGCTTCAGTTAAAATGGCATTTCATCAGGCAGCTGACAAGTGAATTATCTCTCCCTTTTTCCTCCCTATTACCCTGCCTCTCTCTCTCCTCCTCCCTGCCTCGCTCGCTCTCTCTCTCCCTCTGTCTGTCTGCCTCGGTCTCCCACTCTCCCCCCGGCTCAGTGACAGTAGCCTTAGGCCTGAGATAAAGAGGAGGCGCGCGGCGCTCGGCGCTCTCACACACACTCGGCAGAACTGAAGTGACATCCTGTCAAAACAATAGTTTACTACAACAGGAACTTGTGTGTTCTGTCAGACAGAGGCTGAACTTCAACTTTGGGACATATAGATTCCTCTTTCATATTGATCCCCCCCCACACACACACACACTTTGTGCTTGTGAGTGTGTGTGTGTGTGTGTCATTTGGGCCAGTAAACTCGGATCCCAGCCTGGAATCAGAGAGTGTGTATGTATAGATAAAAACTCAGAGGACAGTTTAGATACTGTTCATCATACAAGTGTCTGTTGTGCTCCGGGGAGGAATTGCCATCGTTGACAAATCTCCTCCAAAGCTCGTCTGCAGCGAGAAGAATTCTGTGTCTCTCGCTTTTAAAAACTATCACTTCCCATCTCTGCATTATACCCAGTAGTGCAGGAAGGTACCTGTATGCAGGTGTGTGTGTGTGTGTGTGTGTGTGTGGAGCAGAGCACTTGTTCTCCAGCTTTATGAAGAGCTCACATCCACTTGTTAACCCCCCCCCGTCCCAGACTGAAAGTGTTTCACAAGTTTGAGGATTGTTTAAAATGAAGAATTTTTACACCCGAGTAGTAAAATGATCCAGAACGTTAAAGAAACCAGCACACACACAAAAAAAAAACTTTTAGAAAGGACGAGCGTCTTCATTTTGAGTGTTCAAGGATTGAAAGAAGCCTCCAACCCTCACACAACTTCTCTGGATGTCACACTTGTCCCGCACAGACATGGTTGCAGCCACCAGGGGGCGCTGCAGAATGGGGTGCACAAGAGTGAACTCCATAAAAAGGACAGAGTGTGACCTGAAAGATGAACTCTCATTAACACAGACGTTTTTTAATTTGAGTTTGTTCCTTTACACTTTTTCTATGTTTTTAACAATCAAGAAACTTTTTGATTTTATTTGTTATGGTTTGTTTTTATAGAAACAAGTTGAGATGAATCTGAGTTCAAATAGATTTCATCCCGTTACCTGTCTCCTCTTCTCTGTCTTTCTTTTTGAATTTTAGTGATTTACCCGATTCCCCACATCGAGTGATGATGTGTGAACTTTGACGCTTGGCAGGACACACGACTGAAGGTTACAAGTTCCTCAGCCACCAAATGAACCTGTGTAAGAATAATTTACAACAAATCCAGAGATAAGTTCGACCATAAGGAGACATTAGTTAAACAGCTCGTCTCGTCTCACTGATATCGGGGCCTTGAGCTACACTTTCCTGTGTATCACACACATGTCCGTGAAAAAGGTCTGAAAACCTCAGCTGCAGCTGCAGCGTGTCTCCTGGTGTCTCCCGAGTTCAGGGACGAGACAAGCTCCGATTTCCCCAAACCTCTTCCTCGAATTCGCTCTCACGAATCACAGGAGCGGTTCGGAAAAGCAAAGATGGAGGCCAAACAAACAACGTGTCAAATCGAAGACGCCGGCGTCAAACTCCGACCACGATTTGACTGAACCGTGCATGAACTGCACACCTTCAACAACAATAGGCGCTAGTAGGTGTGTTTCAGTGGTGTGTGTGTGTGTGTGTGTGTGTGTGTATGTGTGTGTGCATGATGGTCAGATGGTACAACCTCACACACATACACGTAGACACGCATGCACACAAAAAACAAAGAAAGACCCCCACACATGGACAGACAGGAACAGACAGAGAGACGGACACATGGATCCATATATAATATATTCGTGTGTGTGTGTGTGAATGTGTGTATGTGCAGGCACAAATATATATAGTGTGTGTGTGTGGTGTGTAGTGTGTTATGTGTGTTACATGTGTGTGTGTGCGCTACCTGGCCAGCAGTGGTAACAGGCTCTGAGGCCTTTAATGGGATTTAGCCCGAGGCTGTTTTATTAAGATGTCGGCTTTCCCTGCTGCCTCTGCAGCTGACACCATTCCCCACTGATACCCCCCCACCCACCGACTCCCCTCCAACCCTCACCCCTGCCGCACACCAGCCTCCAAGCTGCACCCCCCCCCCCCCCCCCCCTCCCCTCCCTCCCCTCCCCTCCCCCGTCCCTCATCACAACCCAACCTTCACCCAAATCCCTTCAACCGTCACCCCCCACCGCCGCTCTCCTCCCTGCCCCGGTGCCCCCTCTTCCACTCCAACCTATAATGACCCTGCCACCGCCACATACCCCTGCCCCACCTCACCCACCAATTCCTCACCCCTGCCCCCCTGCCCCCCCCCTGCTCCGTGCTCTCCTGGGTCACTGCTGTTTTATTCATTTTTATTTTTGATGTGCGGGATAATTATCGGTAATCGTGGTAAAAAGAGAAAGAAATCGATCCAACATTTTTTACTCGACGCCCGAAAACTTTGATTTATTTATCTGCTTGTTTGCATGATGTAACATAAAGTGGGAGAGAACTCTTGTCTCGGTCAACAACAGAGTGAGAAGCCATGGAGACGACTTCTCAGTCGAGCTGGAGCCTCTTCGCTCTAATCCTCTGTCAGCGAGCTACACCTGAGCTGTGGTTTGATGATTCACTCGCATGGCGCCCTAAACACAGTAGAATAAAAATATATCGGATATATTTCTCCACTGTGGTTTGATAAAGTGTGAAGTTGCAGATACTTTAAACTTTCACTGTAAAGTACAGTACTCTAGTAAAGTTACTTCTTGTTATTTTGGTTTAAACATGATTGAACAACAGTTATATACATGTTCTGTTGTGTAGTGCGACAATTAAAGATTATTGTCTATTAAATGATAAAAAAAAATATTCAGTTTTAATCAGTGAGGATAAGATAATGAAGTTAAAGTGAATCCTACCACAAACTAATGTAGGAGAAACTGTGTGGAGCATCTTTAACACTTGCAGCTCATGTGTTATATTCTGTGAAGCATTTGTGTGTGTTCCTAGAATCAATTCGGTAATTGGTCGAGAGCATTTAAGACTAAAATTGTGAATCGTTACACGATCAACTGAAAATAATCAACCGGTTAATTAGTATTCAATCAATTGAGATCAACTATATATGAAAAAAACATTTATCATTTTTTATATGTTGATATTTTACTGAATGATTTAAGATTATTACTTTTTCTCTCTTTGACTTTCACTTGTTTTTTAAGGTCTAATCCTGGAAAAGTCAGATATGACTTATTAATTTGATCTAATGTGAAACACTGGAAAACAAAGTATGACTGAATGAATCTATTTGGGCTTTGTGATGCTATTACAGTTTCAAAATAAAGCAGCTTTTATTGCTTGGCTTCATTATTTCCTGATTCAATGTGAAAACAAAAAGGAAAAATCTGATCAATGATGCGGAAAATTCTTGGTGAAATTCTCACACTGACACTAAACTCTGTGTTGTGTTCACTGTCATCTTCTCTCCTTCTTTACATCAGTTTGGTTTTCATGGGTTTAACATCAGTTCCTCTGCTGTTACACTTCCCCTGGAAACACTTAGCCTCGATCCTCCCCGCTCCACAGAGCCCACAGCGGTGACTCCGTCTTCCCTGGGCCCTGGACCTCTAGGCGCTTCCCCTGACTGCTGCCCCCCAGGTACCGATACTTCCTGTGCCCCGTTCCCCGCAGCTCCCACCCTAAGGTCCCACCCCCTGCAGGCACTGGTGCAATTCTAAGAACAGCGGCAGCGGATGACGGGGCTCGGCTTTGTACTCACTTGCGCTGCTGATAGCGAGCGCGGCTTTGGCATAAATGAACCTATGGCTGCTGATGTTTCGCCTGACGATGAAACTCACATCGTTGATGATGAAGATGAAGTTGCTGTGTGATACCTTAAAACATTAAAAATGCACTTTGGTTGTGCGTCTGCAGAAACCTTTCTTTGTCGTGGGTTGGACGGCTGCAGCTCGGAGGGAGGTTTGGAGCCTGCTGGAGCACAGGCCCGTGCGTCTGTTGGTTTGTGTCTGTGTTTACGTGTGTGTGTTTTCCTCTGGCTGGTCTTGAGTGCTTTTGCTGTTTTTCCCTGGCAGGCTGTTCTGATTGGCCGGCCCTGGGGAAAGGAGATATCATGTTTAGCCCCAAACCAACATGCATCCCTCATCCGCCATCCACTGCCGCCATGGCTGCGAGTGTGCATGTGTGTGAGAGAGAGAGCAAGGGAGAGAGTGTCAGAGGGAGGTCTGTGCGTTCAGGCGATCACACACTCTGCTCTTTCTGCTAAAGTGCTTCTCGTCTCCTCGACGGAGGCTGATGAGGGATGACATCACAGCACTTTGTTTTATCTTTAAAAGATGAGGAGGGAGCGCTTCACTTCCCCTTAATGAGGCCGAGGTGCCCACAGAATATATGGAAAGTCTGTGTGTGTGTGTGTCCACGCTCCCTCACATTCCTGCTTCGTCTTATGTCTTTGCGTGAGAGCGATGTGCATAGGTGTGGGTGCGCTTCTGGTTTCCTGCACACTCTCGCTAACACCCATTTTACCCATAACCCCTGGCGTTTCCTGTCCTGAAGCCATGTGTCAGACCTCATTGGCAGCTGCATCAATAACACCGCACTCACTCGGCTCCGAACACCACATCCTACCGGCAACATATCACGTACCGCCACTTTGACCGATCCTCTCTTTTCTTTTGGTTTGTGCAGCGGCGCTGGTGATTGGGGTTGATTCCGGTTTTGCTTACACGTCTGCCCCCCCCCCCCCCCCCCCCCCCGGTGTTGATCCAGGAGGGTTAGACTGCATCGCACGTGTGGATGGCGTCATCACGTCGCTCACTATGAATTAAGAGAACACTATTACTGATGGATGAGTTATATTATAATATCCACTGCCCTAAACGCCCTATCCCACAATGCAATATTATCAGTCTAAGATCTATACTTGTTTCTATTATTACTATTATTTCAAATAGCATTTAGAAAGTAATGTGATAATAAAACTCTCCATCACAATATTACAAAACTTAAAGTAAAACTATCACAATAAAACATTTTAAAACTAAATTAACTCCCAATCATATCTGTGTGAAAGTGGATCAATATCGCCTGAGAATAAATTCAGAATATTCATCCGATAAATATAAAAACAAAACAAACTGCATCATATCCACGAGCGATACCAAACTGCTCGGACCGAATCAAAAACTTTTAGCCTTTTGACTGTAACACGCGTTCAATATTTATTGTGTATTTGTTTCAGAAAGTTGTACTTTATCTGGGGCCACATGCTGCTGCGAACACCACTGAAGTGTGCAGGCATTCATATTTATCTTCTGTTTTGTTGTCCATAAAAAAATGAAGAATGAGCAGGGGGTCATTTGAGGCGGTATGAAGGCAGACAGCGTTCTCCTCATAAAGCAAATTCATTCAATCTGTGCCCATGGCTTTGTAACAATAGCATGTTGAAGCAAACGCCCCCCCCTAAAAGTATAGTGTGTATTTATACAGCATACAAGCAGCCGATTGTTTTTCATTTGTACTGATTTGATTACGTTAATGTGTTGAGAGAAGTAAAATCTTATTGCAGAGGGATGTAGTGAGGTGAAGGGCAATAGGAGCTTTGTTTTGATGGCAATGGATTGAATGATAGAGAAGCTCCTCATTCAGATAAAACTATAAATCCAAGTCAAAACCTTATTTTTAAGATATTAAAGTAAGTTTGATTCAGTAAATTATGATGTTTCTCTGCAGGCCACTGTCTCCCGGCACAGTGCCTGCACCATACTTCTTAGTTATATAGTTTTCCTCTTTGTGCAAAGACTTTTGCAGCCTGTCCTCCGCTTCAAACCTCTGCAACATATAAAACACCCACTTCCTGCTGTGATGCTTGTGTCAAACTTGACTGGACAGAAACCTTCGTGCACGACAACCTTCACCCAGCGACTGACAGCTGTAAAAACAACGTGATGAAGTGTTTTAATTGTTTCTAATTAGGAAGGAGGCCGAACATACACGGCAGCAGTTAATTAAAAATAGGTAACGTTGCCAGAGTTAATGCTGTGAGTTATTAACTCATCGCTGGCAGAGATGTGTGGTCCCGCTCCTAATCCTCATGGGAAGCGGGAGTACACTGGTTTCCCTGATGTGTGTGCCATGTTGCCAGACGTAGTGATAGCTGGCTAACGCGGCTGTGTGTGCGATTAAATAGCGTTAGCTGTCATTAGCCTCTGCGCACCAACGCAGCAGCAGACTGCAATTAACCCGCTAATCCTGCTAATCCGGCTAATCCACTAATGGAGCTAATCTGATGGAGAGGGGCTTCTCAATAGGCTTTCTCTGAGAGCACACACGCACACACACACACACACACACGCACACACACATGCATGTGTGCAGACAGCAGCACAGACTCTCTCCTCCATCTTTCTGTTAAAATTAATTTACTGTTTCAAACACACATCTCCAGTCAGTGTAAATCCAGTGTGTCCACCACCAGTGACTTACAGGGGCAGATCCATCTCCCAGACAAATCGCCCACAGCCATGAGTCCGCCCAGGGCCTCTGTCACACACTGACCACAGAGAACAAGTGAGCGAGGAGGGGGACGGGGGGATGAGGAGAGGGAGGCTGACGGAGGGAGAGAGACAAGTTTTCCAATTTAAAGCTCTCGCTGTGATTTCCATGTATTACCTCACCACTAAACCAGGTGATGCTTTCAGATGGTTTACACTGCAACTTTAATTCTTTAAATTCTGATTGTGCATCAGTAAATAACAACACAAGCCAACCGGTGTAAATCTGTGTTTGACCTCAGAGAAGTCAGAGAGGAGAATTGTGATTCTTGTTGCTCCAACCTGCTGAAAATAAAACCCTCAAATCTCTGAGAGAGGAAAAATCCCTCTTTGGTTGAAGTGCTCACAACGTATGTCCACAGTTATTACACCTTAACCTGCGATGAGGACTGAAGAAGACATTACTTCATTTTCACGGGCTACAAGTCAAACAAGTTGGGAATCGCTGCAGCATTAAGCATTTATATCTTATAGCTGCCACTCACTGTTACAGGCCTCAACTTAAAAAGTTATAAAGAACAGCATGAAAAGTAAAGCGTGTATAAAGACGGACGTTGTGTCTCCACCGTGCAAAAACTATCACAGACACGGGAGCCGCCATTTTGCCCTTTTTGACGTCACATAACAAATCAAAACAAAACTCACAGCCGACGCTAGAACACACATCTCAAATTACAGACAGCATCTTAGGTTTACGACCTATACTGCAACCAGCCTCCAGGGGGCGATCAAGATGATTTGGCTTCGCCTCGGGGGCAACTGACATGTCGTCCGTCTTTATAAACAATCCAAAAATTAAACCTCATGTATTTGCGACTGTTACATTATTTATCTTGTACGTCCTCTTGAATAAAGGTTATTGATGGAAACATGTTTTAGTTGAACTGTGAAATATTACATCAGCATTTCAAACTGTAAGTGAGGTTTAATAACTTCGGCCTGAGCAGCAGCACGACCTGAGAGAGTCCCACAAAGAGCCGCCACACAGACGGAGACGTGACGTTGCGAGGAGGTAAACGGGAAACTGAATAATCCACGAAGGGGTGACATCTTTTTTTTTTTTTTTTTTCATCTTTTTTAATTAACTCTCAGCGGAGTCACAGAAAATCACATGTGAACTCTCTCCTCTTTTTACATTCTGAAAAAAAGAGAAAGAGATGGTGGGAAGAGCTGGAATCTAAAAACCTGAAAAGCTAAAGGGCAGAAAGGGCGACGCGTGACTTCTTTCAGTCCTTTCTACACTTTCTCGTTCCCTTTCTTTTCCTCCTCTTGTCTCCTCTGCATTTTTTCTTTCTTCCTCCTTTCCACTCCTCTTTTTTTTTCTCTGTGGCGTAATTGTGGCAGCGTAACTTTGGAGCTGTTAAAGTAGCCGGGAGACATTTTAAAAAGCTGGTTGAAGGAAGATGGAGGTCGCTCGTCTGTCTCTGGCTTCAAACACTGACCTTGGCTGCTAATGATGCTAATGATGCTAACTGGGCTAATGACAGCTCTCCGTGTGCGTGCGTGCGTGTGTCCGTACATGCATGTGTGTGTTTGTGCATGAAAGCAAGGGAGAGGGCGTCAATGAGCAAGCAAATGTGTGTGTGTGTGTGTGTGTGTGTGCATGAAAGCAAGGGAGACAGTATCAATGAGGGAGCAAATGAGTGTGTGTGTGTGTGTGTGTGTGTGTGTGTGTGTGTGTGTGTGTGTGAGTGAGCAGAGTATGTGAAAGTATCGTAATCAGAGCTGCTAACGCTAATGAGCTAACCCTTTGAAGAGAACCGCCTGGCGAGGGCCCCACTCCTGCCAACTCATTAGCTGACCTGAAGAGCGCCTGATTAGAATGCTTTTGATGAAAATTTCAAGGATTTTCCTTAAAAAGAAAAAAAAAAAAAAAGCAAAAATTTTTTTGTGAAGTGAGATAAATATTGCTCTCGTATTTTTGTTCGTGGGGTGTGTGGGGGGGGCGGGGGGGGCTGATGGGAAAGTGGGAGGTCATTTACTGAGAAGACTTCAAAGGGCCCTGTGAAGAGCGCGGGATGAGACTGATTTGTTTTTATTGGTGATGAAATGTACAAATATGTTTAATGGGAGGCGAGAGCAGGAGAATGTTTCCTTTCACTTTTCAAACGCCCACGTGTCATCGCTGTCTCCATTTCTCTTTCACACACACACACACTTAAATATGAGTGTACGCGTGCACACCTTCCCGCCTCTGCAGTGTAAGAGCAGCACCGACATGAGAGGCATCGTGGGTAAATTAGTCTTCAGGAGAAAGTGAGCGGGACAGGCTGCTCGACGCTTCTTTAAAGCCGAGAGACAAACTACACAGGCAGCGAACGGCGGCGCAGTCACATCACCTCTAATTTCACAGCGTGAGGAGAGAGTGCGGATCAAAGTGAGACGACGCCGGGTTCTTCACGCGAGAAGGAAAATTATCCGCCGCACAACACTGACGGTTCAGCCTTTGGTATGTTGACCAAAGGAATCTGTTGCCTTCACGTCATATTGTTCACTTTGCATTAAACGCTGCGAACAAAACTGCTTTTATCACCTCGTGCACCTGTTGACTCAGTGAAGTGAAGGTGACGAGAGAAGAAATACAAGTTGTGTGACGACAGTTATTAAAGATTTGGTTCATATGTACAAACGGTTATAAACTTTACAACCACCGATCTGCATCGTAGTGATGGTGTTTTAAAAAACTTTGAGCGGTAACACACTGTGGTAGATGAAGTCTTCTATTTAAGATTTGTTCCTTCAGGCTTCTAACTTCTCCTCTACATGAATCCTCTGCCTCTGACAGGAGGAAGCAGCTTAATTCACAGACTCAAATCTTTTAATTTCAACCGAATCACAGTAGATTTGCCTGAGAGAGTGAAATTGTTACTTTAACACTGAGAAGTTCACTTGCAAAACTACAAAAAACAAGAAAACAATATGACTTTTGAAGCCAGAAGTAGCAGGTCACTGACCTTTAGTTCAGTGAACATACGACTCCAAATATCATCGAACCAAAACCAGATGAGAGAAAGTCAAGCCCAGTGTGATATGAGGAGGATATCTCATTGTCGGTTTCTTCTTTATATATAAAGATTTCCACATAATAAAAAAGTAACGCGCTGCATCAACAGGGCTGAGAGCAGAGAGCTGTGTGGTCCGAATCAATTCACATTAGCCACAAACATACACTTTGTTTTCCACATAAATTATTTCCAGTCTCAACTTTCAGGTGAGAACGTTGAAGTCTAGGTAGAAACCAAAACACGACTTTCCAAGAACTTCAGCAGACAGAAGCTCCGGTGCAGAAATGTGGAAAGTGTTTCCATCAGTGTGTGTGCGTGCGTGTGTGTGTTTGTGTTGCAGCGCACGTGTCGGCCTGTCTTTGGGATGTGTGTGTATGTGTGTATGTTTCTTTCTTTGTGTGTGTTTGAGTTGCAGTAGTTTAGGCAGGCAGAGAGCTGGATCCCTCATAGTGAATTTGGACAGACTGGAGTCTGAGAGGCAGTTCAAAGACCACAGGCCCACAGGCAACAAGCAACACCCAGACCGCTGTGTGTGTGTGTACGAGTGTGTGTGTATACGTGTGTGTGTACGAGTGTGTGTGAGTGTGTGTGTGAGAAGGAGAGCGAACATTGGGTCTGAGTGTGCAAGGGTTTGTCTTGACATGTGCGTTGATTTGCTTGTATTTACATCAGTGTGTGTGGTTTTGCCTTCATGCTGATGTGCTTTTATTTTGAAACAGTTTCACTCTATATAAACCCGCATGTAACATTTAACGACCGTGCACACAGACGTGCACAGCTGTACAATCGTATATATATCGTACATTAGCATGGGCGTGCTGCAGCCGTCCTGGGCTCTGACCCTGCTGTTAAGTTATGCACGAACGCCGGCGCAGAAGAAACGCCAAATAATGAATTATAAAAATATTTCCTGCTAATTGTTGGGCTGCAGCTAATGAGCTAACCTTTGTAGAGAGGGAGAGGAAGGTGGAGAGGGAAATTATTCATGTCGTGTTTGCATGCATGAATATGCAGAAGATAATTATCCCCTCCGAGGAGGGACAGAAATGTCCCAATGTCTCTATCTGAAGCCCACACACACATTAAACACACTCTCCCTCTTCACATCTCCAATCTCTTTCTCTCTATCTGTCACTCTCTCTCTCTCTCTCTTTCTTCACCTCTTCAACGTTATCTAGTCTGATGACGGGCGGCTCTGAGAGATGCGCGGCATTTAATGGATGAGTCTTTTTCTTTTGACGAACATGATGAATGAGGATATCACCTCTGGCTCATTCCTACTGGAAACGGCTCTGTTTTGTCAAGACTCTGTCCCCGAAGTGATGTGGAGGCTGACATCTGTTACACGCTGACACGCGGGTCAGTGTCAAGAGTGTCAGCGTGCAGGTCTTTGATGAGCGAGTTGTCGGTTAAACAAACGTGGGTGGAGTTTAAAAAAATAAAATAAATAAACTGCTTGTTTAATACGAGATCGTTTGCGGGAGATTTCCCTGTTGTTGAGTTTGATGCAGTGAAATCCATTCACGTGTCCCTGATGCTTCTCTGGCTGCAGTGGAGATTATATAAGAGAAATTTACTCAGTACAGGTTTTATTTTCTCGACCGTATATCTTCACATGTGGGAAGTTGATTTAATATGAGTTACAATAACGTGGCTTGTTGTTTTGGTTTTAAATTCACTAGATCTTTGTTCTTATTTCTTATCAGTCCCCTAAACTTCCACCGAGTTTCATGTGTAATCCTACTAACTCACAAACAAACAGACAAAATCATAACCTACTTGTGGAAGTTGGCAGATGTAAATATATCATCTCCTAGGAGTCACACATAAATATATTGATGATGCTTTCAAGTGGGGAAGATGGGAAGTCGAGCACAATGGAGAGTCACAATATGTTTGATATCCCGGTGGTTTAATCCTGGTTTAATGAGGAAAAGACATCAATGTTACATCGACCCCTTTTTCATTAATAGTACATTTCTCTGCCTATAGGAGGTTTAAGATCTCTGCTTTCTGTCCAGCTGGAGACCAAGTGAAAAACTAAAACTAACACATTATTCTACGCTGTCGCAGTTCAGGTTCAAGGTCAATAAAAGATTCACCAACAAACAAATTTAACATAACGAGAATAGAAATTATTTCCATGATGTGACTTCCATGATTTCTTAAATCTAAAAAAAGTCCTCAACTAATACAAATGCATGAAGATAAGATGCATCTCGAGTATCGAATACAGTCTGATTGTCTTTGTTCCATCCTGAACGCAACAGTTTACAGAATTACACATTTTTATACATGTATTTATTTCTCTGCTCATCTGAGTGAAACAGCAGAACGTGCAGAGAGAACGCTCGGATCACTTCTCTTCTCATTTTTCTTTGTCTTTCTGCAACATAACTTTCGTAAAGACAACTCTGCCGTCTCACTGAAGCTTAACTTTAAACCACGGGATCTGCCTGAAAGCATCTGACGTGCTCAGTGGTGGATACAACCAACAGAGGGCTCGGCGTTTGTTCGAGCTATGGAAACATCACAACAAAACATCATTTCATTCTCAGTCAGACAGAGACCTGCTGAAATCTGCATTCAAATAGAAGAATCTACGGCTGCTGAAATCCTGTAAGTGTCCCTGAAATGTCTCTAAGGTTAATTAAACCTTTACGCTCTCTTTGTGTGTCTTGTGTGAGGATAAACTTGTACTTGTGTGTTTGAGAGTATGCACTGTCTGCCGGCCTGCTAGTTTTCTTCTGTGGCTTTATGTTGGGGATTCCATTACAAATTCTGATCACAGTCTAGCTGACCTCTCCCTGTGTGTGTGTGTCTGTGTGTGTCTGTGTGTGTGTGTGTGTGCCAGACGACGGGTTGTGCATATCATATCCATTCCCCACATTGATTCTTTAGGTTGGCTGAGGAGAACAGTGGCTAATTGAATAGATGAATAATATATTTCTGAATAATAAATGAATGTTTTGTTCTGGTGCCTCTCAGCAAGAGAAAGAAATTACCTCTCAGGTGGGATGAGAGTTGTGTGTCTGTGTGTGTGTGTGTGTGTGTGTAGTCTCATTAGCCTCGATGCATCACCACAAACAATAGACAAGGTATGAAGTGATCAATGCTATTGATGAGCAGAAGACCATTGGACGCCGAATGCATCGATTTGTGCAGTCTCTCTTCCACACATGCGCAGACACACACACACACACACGTACACACACACACCCTGAACAGCCTGCACTGACCTGCAGCTACTGTGGCGGTTTAGCATGCAGTACAAAGTTGGCATATTCAGATGAAAGCCCTCGTGCCTTTGGGCATGCTAACCGATCTGAACGGCTGCATATGGTCCTCAGGATGCCTTCATCTCCTGATTCGCTTGTTTCTTCTTCTTCTGTGGTGCTGCCACCGCACCACAGACTCCGCCCATCGGCTGTCGGCCGCTCATCAATAAGAAATAGACGTGCATACCTCACTGACCACGGCCCACAGCCTCAGACACACTTCATACGCACTCACACACACACAAGCAGTCATTGTTATGGAGATGCTCGTCCCAGGTGGGGCTGATTAACTTTTCATACATGTCCTCGGGGCGAAACACTTAAGGGTTAACCAGCTTCCTCCAGCAGAATTAAAAGAGTTAAAAGTCTGCTCCGGCTTCCTCTGCACACGTCCCTTTATTCACACCCGCTGCTGGTAAATCAGTGATTAAGACAACGTTAATGTAAAAAACCTGACTGTTTTCCTTTGTGTTGAACTGCTGGTTTAAAGAACACAAATATCATTTTGGAGGTTTATTTACTCGAGGATGTTGTTCATAATAAAACTGTACGTGTGATTCACTGTTAAATGTTGTTTACGTGTGTTGAGAGGTTGTAAAGTTTTGTTGCAATGATTTAATCAAATCCTAATCTTAAAATTTAAACCCAAGCTTAGAAATAAACAAACTGAACATACTATCCAAAAATGTGACTTTACTGTACAACTGATTCGGGAACTGTTTCATTAAATCACCCAAATCGTTTCGGGCTTTGAAAACGCGACACATCCGATATCAATCTTGGTGCCTGAGAATGTCTTAATTAATCCCAACAACAAATATAATTTTCAGGAAATGCTTAAGAAAGTGACACTTTCTTTTCAGTTGAACAAGAGAGACATTTCACTCCCGGAGCTTGTCAGGGGGAAGCTGACAGCGGCGTGTTGGAGGTGACACGGCTGGGTTTCAAGGGCCGATTCGGCTTTAACACATCTGTCAGTTGTGGGAAACCTCGGCGCGCGGCTCTGACACGCCGGATCCAGCCAGACATCCCAGACAGACGGCAGCAGACACACCGCCGCAACCTCACATCCGTCAACCGATACTTTTACTGACAATAAAAACAGGCCGGTGTCTGTCAGCACGATGATATTTTTAATTCAAACTGTCCTGACTGAGCAGACGCTCTCTCATGTTCTCACACATTCTCCAAATAAACACACGAGGCTCCACAAAGCCACAGTTTTTGATTTGATTCTGTCCCATTGAGACGTGTGGGTGCATTACTGCTGTTTATTTATTACTGAAGTGGAAGACGGGCCGTGCTACATGAGCCGATAGCATTTAGCGTTATCCTCGTACCGGAGCAAATCCAAATATTTTCTGGAGATGAATGTTTTTCAAATTATATTTGAAAGAGGAAAGAACACAATCTACAAATATAAAAAGATAAGTGTATAAGCTTTAAAACATATCCAGGCTCACATTTTAAATCTGTGCTGCTACAGTTCTAAATTGGATCTTGGATAATGTTTTTAGTTGCTGCTCTTCAACTAAAGTTACATGTTCACTTTTATCTACACCAACATTGACAGGATGACATAACTTTACTTCAAGGTCGTACAAACCTACACGAGTGTTTCACCTTATTCTAATTAGACGTCTCCAGCACTGAAGAGTCACTCGAGTTCATCGAACCCAAACAATCTGAGTGGAGGTCTCTTCCGCCCTGAGTGAAAACCACTGTGTGGGTTGACCACGGGCGGCAGAGGGCTGCACCACACACAACATGAACAAATAAAGGTTAGGAAACAGACGTATACGATAAAGTACCCTGTGGAGATTTGGACCACTAATGTGATGCAGTTGTATTTACATGAGATACACTTTCCTGCCGCTGGTTTCACAGATCGACACCGAGTCCAAGAAGTCAAACTTTGTGATGATGTGAGACAAAGAGAAGCTGCTGAAACCAAAGAAAACTTTACTTTTCTTATAAAAAAACACTTAACGTTATAAATCCATGATTACTGCATGAGCCTGATTCTGTTTCTGAAAAACAAGGATTAATCAATGAATCATTTCAGCATTAAATTCCATTCTCACAATTCACCACATCTACAACTAGTTCTATGGATTTCCACCAATAAATGTCACATTTAAACATCTGACATCGTCACGACCCGACAATATCACTGGTCCAAAAGTCCAAAATCTATTCCTCCTCCATGTTCCACTCGAGTGAAGGCAGCAACAGAAACGCCTGCGAGTGCAAGAAGTAATGACTTTAATACATTCAGAGAAGGCAAAAGAAGCAGTTGCGTCCTGTCAGCGTTTCTTCTCTCTCAGTGGGAATTAAACCCCCAACTTCTGCAAGGTAACGTGTTTCTTCTTCTTCTTCTCTTGTGGATTGTGTGCGGCGGACACGAGATTAGTCCGCACTGGTGTGGAGTGTGAACTATGAGAGGTTCGGTTCTCTTACGCACCAGCTCCGGCACCGACACCGGCACCGGCAGCGTCCTGGTGGAAGTGAAGTAAATGTGGCCTGGCAGCTCTAAGCAGCTGACACAGAGCCGGAGTGACACACACACACACTCACGGAAAAGCACAGAAACACACACATGTGCACATGCACGATGCTGAAATGCACAATCACATAAACAGACAAACACACACACGGTGACACAGACGTGTAGTGACAGCCTCTCTCCTACGGTGGGGAGTGGCAGGGCTGAAGCCCCCCAGGCAATGCTGCTGCTGCTGGAGTAAAAGAAAAAGGCAGACAACCCCCCCCCCCACTACTCACAAGCCTCCCTCTCCCTCTTCTTTGACCCCTCCTCCCTCGCTCTGCTAACCCCTGTCTTTCAACGCTAAACGTGTGTGTGCGTGGTTTCCCTCAGAACGAAGCTAAATGGCCGAAGCCTTCTGCCTCTGAGGCTGCATGTGTCCAGTGTCAACTGTACCTCTGTGTGTGTGTGTGTGTGTGTGTGTGTGTGTGTGTGTGTGTGTGTGTGTGTGTGTGTGTCCTAGTGATGTGGGGGGGGGGGGCTGCGTGGGGAAGTGGGTTGAGGGCCTGAGGCGGACGTCCCCAATGTTCGCTGGAGGGAAGTCAATAATCATTAGTTTTCCAGGTGAGAGGTGCTTGGAGCGTGAACCATCGAGCTCCTTCAACCCTCCATCACGTCGGTGTGTGTTTGTGTGTGTTTGTGTGTGTGAACAGTTTGTGTTTACTCAGCTGCTGCAAGTGTACAACTTCATCCAAAGGTGGAAAAAGTATCAACTGAAATATTTTCAGAACTTTATTTTCTGTTTACGTACTTTAACTCGGACACATCAAACTGAAGCCTGAGTTATTGTAAAACAAAAACAAAAAACATCACGCGAGGGAAAAAGTTTCAGCTCAAACTAAAGCGAATTATTTAAACACAAACATTGTTTAAAAAATAAAATAATAACAACAACCAGGGCCAAGAGCTTGATAAAGAGGAATACGTGTTTACAGACTGAAAAACCAAACAAAGACTTGGGAGAGAGCGTTCGCATTATGCTTTAAACTTTGTGATTAACGAGAAAAAAAAAGACTTCTTCATCTCATCCTTGGACTTAAAATATCTCAGGGAAAACTTTGACAACAAGACGAAACTCAGGTGATTGTTATCATGCAAACAAGAAAAGTGTTGGAAAGACGAAGTCAGTCAGGTCAGAACCTCGGGTCGAACAAAAGTCTGACAGGGATGTAAAGCTGATGCATGTGTGTGTGTGTGTGTGTGTGTGTGTGTGTGTGTGTGTGTGTGTGTGTGTGTATGCTGAGGTGAATGCATGTGATGTAGAAACAGCAGCAATATCATTTAACTGCTTTGTCGATATGCAGATTCATCAGGAGCCTGAGTGTGTCCATGTGTTTACGGATCAAAGATATTAACTACACAGTGTGTGTGTGTGTTTAGCTGCAGGTTAGTGGCCGGTACATGCCTCTATTACTCACAATACTTCCTTATGGCAGCCTCAAGGATCCCTGGCTCTGCACCCCGAGGCTACTGTTACGTCCACACCTCAAGCAACAAGCTGCTGGAGACCCACTGATTTTCAACGAAGCGAGGTGAATCCGCCAATTAGGAAAAAAAGGTTTCTGTGGGTTCCTGATTGTTTCTTCATTTCTCTGTTCGTTTGTGAGGTGAACTTCACGGGTCACATATTCTACTCAGCATCTCTTTACTGCAGATTGTCTGTTAGTGTGAATGTAAAAGGACTGAAAGGAAAACGAGTTGATGTATGGAGCTGATGATGGCTTTCGATTCCAAATGTAGATGCGACAGTTTGTCTCAACATGTTTATTCTGTAGTTCATATGTTGTCATTAATCAGGGTTTGATTAATAAAGTTACTGACATCATAGCATCGTGCAACAATAACGCGCAGGAACGCGGCTTTTCAACGCAATGAACGTGCAGATGTGCTGAACGAGACCAACCTGTGCGATCACCGTGATGCTCCGTCGTCTTCACGCCGGACTCGTTACTGGTGTCGTCGTGTCCCGGGATCGTACGAGGAAGCAGCTGAGGAAACAAATGAAACCAAAAACAATGAATGTGAACGGCTTGTACTGGTGGTTTTAATTGCCGTCGTTAGTGGAGACTTTCACTGTCAAATCACTCTTTAATCTACGAAACCTAGAGCAGAACAGCCCCTCTACATTTCACCACTCAGTCCAAGGTGGTGACATTACTGTGCATTACTTTTACCACAGTAATTATACATTTACTCAATGGGTGATTGGTTCAATTTGACCACAGGCAACCGATTGATTTTTTTCTCCCGTCTTGACAACTGTACGATGTACAGTTAAAAAGCTTAAGGGGACGTATTGAATCATCCCTGTATCCTTCTTCATTCCCACATCGAGTCGCTCCTGTTGTTTATTCTAGTTTTAATTCGCTCTGCGCCACAGTCACCACATCTGATCAGACTGTAACCACAGTGACTATGGGCTCAGGCTCTGTGTGGAGAATTAACAAGCTGAGAGAGAGAGTGTGTGTGAGTGTGTGTGAGTGTGTGTGAGTGTGTGTGTGAGTGTGTGTGAGTGTGTGTGTGGGTAAGTGTCCATGAGAGTATGAGGTTGATTAGTCCAGGTTTTAATGTGGTGTGGTCGGCATAGCCTCGGGTCATGCAACAGGCCTATTGTGGGAGGCAGAGAGAGAGAGAGAGAGAGAGAGAGAGGATGAAGTGAGAGAGTGAAGAAGTGTGTTTGTGTGTGTGTGTGTGTGTGTGTGTTCCTATCTGTGTGTGCTGCATGTGTGTGTATGTTAATGTGTCTAATTAAAGGCGTAGGGGATCATGCTCCGGCACTGAGCTCTAGCAGCCGCCTGACGCAGATATGACCTCAGGCCATGGTCTCTCTCTCTCTCTCTCTCTCTCTCTCTCTCTCTCTCTCATACTCTCGCACACTCACACATACACACATACACTTGCAAACCAACAAATATAAATCCATGCACAGCAACATGCTATTACATATTACACACAGATTAACGCACAAGAGTTACCTTGCACTCCTCTTATACAGCACACTGGTTTACAATAGCAAATATGCATAAAGACACAGAAATGAACCAGCTCGCACATAACAATGCAGATGTCTCACACACACGCACACACACACACACACACACACACACACACACACACACACACACACACACACACACACACACACACACACACACAGAAAAGTTTTGGAGTCGGTCTTTTCTTTCTTTTCCTCCCAAATGTTTTCACACATCGTCCTTGAGCTGGAGTGTGACCGATGACTACACAGAGCAGGGACCCGGAGAAAATCCACTGGAAGCGCCGCCGCTGTTTGAACTGAATAAATCTCCTGGTCGATATGTCACATCCACAGATTCATAAACACAGTTCGGAGACACGACTGTGCCTGTTGCTCGGAGCCGCTGCTGGAGTGATAAAATCGGATTTCCCAAATCGCCTCGTTTGTGGAGGCAGAGGTGAAAAGACGAGAAGGGGAAAGTAGCTTAGTGCCACATACTTGGCTGATGCTGGTGCAAACCTAAGCTTCGTTGTAAAAAAACACTTCTAACGTGCACCTCAAGATTTTGCTCGAATGAGGAACAATGAGACAAGGCAAGAAACACGAGTCAGTGCCACAGTGGATGTGGTTATTGAGTGAGTGAGGTTTGTGATGACAAGTTTCCTTATTGGCTGCTGCTCTTTTAAAATTAATTAGCGATTGCAGTTTCTTTTAGATCCTCCGAGAGACGTTTACAGAGTATTTGTCATTTTACTTTTCTGACTCTTCACACCACTATAGTGATTATTTTTCAAAAAGTTCCCCAGCATCAACTCTTTGGACAAACCTCAGCTACTTTCTGGAGGAGACAGTCACGTCTCTTTCTCTGTCTACGCAGTTCAAGAAGTGGAAGAGAAGTGGAGCTATACATGCTTCAAACTTTTCATCATTTTGCATTTATAGCTGCTTTCTCTCACTTGTGTAAATGGTGATGAGTGTCAGAAGACTCTGTGGCTGTAAAATCAGGACTCTATATTCTATCTATTGCATCGACACAACAGTTTTCAAATGCATCCTCAGTTTTGCACATTGACCGAACAGAGTCCGGCCATATGCCGGGTTTTGACCTCGATATTGGTTCATAGTCAGGATGATGTAACAACTGGTGGTCAACATCCAATAAAACATGTTTTTCTTGTTCGCCGACGGAGCAGAAGAGATTAAAACCTGTTATTTATCAGAAGAAATTGATATTTTAGCTTTAACTCTAGTATAAATGTCTTGGCTTTATCGTGACATCAAGCAGTTTGTTTATCTGCACACGGCTTGAACACGATCCTGCAACTCAAACACAGTGAAACTTATCGGACGATGCTTTGTTTTTAATCTAATGACCTCAAAAGCATCTTTGTCGTTGATGTGCACTTGATTTAATCCTCAGTGTTTTCCTTCCTCTTCCTCTCTGGGCTGGAGAGCACGGCAGCTCCCTTTATTCCAAATGAAGACGTTAAAAGCAGGAGGAGTTTGGATCCAGATGTGCCGTGACACTCTGCGTGTGTGTGATTCAGAGCGTTCACCGCGAGGAAGAGGAAGGTGGTGTCGGTGGTGGGCTGGTTGGCAAAGAGAGGAGGGTGCGGTGAACTGGAGGGGAGGACGGGGGGGAGGAGGAGGAGGAGAAGAGGGAGTAATATGGGTGTCAGGGTGCTAGAAGTCTGTCGCCCAAGGCTGTGACATTACCGCACTTCTGCTCTGCTTCAAAAGAACCAAATCTAACTGACGACTGCTGTGATGGCTCAGTGTGTGTGTAAGCAGCGCGCACTGTATGTGTGTGTCTAAATGATGCTCACTGAGATCTGAAATTGGGATAATGTGCTGTGACACACTGCTGAGCGGAAGGCTTGAGACCGCATTACCCTACTAAACCAGCACCCAGGGCTGTGTGTGTGTCTCTGAGTGTGTGTGTGTGTGTGTGTGTGTGTGTGTGTGTGTGTGCAGGGCCAAACACAGATTGATAGGGTGATTGACAGATTGATAAACAGGTTGTGCACAGAAACCATGGGTGGATTCCGTATCGAGTTTTCAGTCTAAGTAAGCTGAGGTGTTTTTAGCGTCAATCGACAGCCTGAGTGTTATCGAACATTTAAAATCAGTTCGCAGCGCCGCTAATGGAAAACCTATAGTCTGTCACAGCCCGTACGTCTGCCCTGTGAGCTCGAACAGCGGCTCTCACTTTCATCACTACACACAAACTGATTTGACGAAGGAAATTATCTTTCGCTGTGAGAGTCAAACGTGACAAACTTTGGAAAACTTCAAGAATTTGGCGTAATATCAAATCAAGGTTTTCACGAACCTTTCGTACGTGTGGGGAAAGAAGGAGTGAACAGTAAGTGGGTAAGAAACATGAGCTCATCCTCTGATTGTTCACGTCCCGCTTCTCTGTGTTAAAGATTCATGTTAATTAGACGCCACAGTGAAACTTTTATACGGTGCAGTGAAAAGTAAATGTGGTGGTGTGCAAGCATTTGTCTTACGAGTCGCACTGGCAGCTCGTCGTGACATATTTCTCATTATTTCAATATTTATCAGATTCTGTCTTTATTATTAAATATAAATTACGGTTCCTTGTCCCTTGTTTGTTGAACCAAGTTTTGTCAGAACTTTAAAGTGGGAGAATATCCCAGAGAGTTAAGATGAACTGTATGTTTAAACCACAGAATTTACCATCATGCATTGTGCTCGCACTGGATGAAACAAAAGGAGTGAAAGCAAAATGACATTATGTCTTAAAGAAAAAGCCTCAGATGTGACTCAATAGAAGCAAACAGAACGGCTTTGTGGGAAAATAAGCTCAGTATAATGTGAACCGATCAAAGTTTTAATTGTTTTGTGATTAACGACCTGAGTAGAGTCTGAATCTTCAGCGACAGTGAGTTCAAAGACAGTGACAGAAATTAATGACGTGTTTCATAATGAACCTGTTTATACAACCCTTGCTGCTGTTAGCCCCCGAGCTTTGCCACGACCCGTATCATGACAGTCTGAGCAAATGCACGATGTGATTCAGCCGTCGTTCTGTTATTTACACCTGTGTTTTTCCTATCGTGACACATTCGGTGACAGTCAGTCACACATGTCGCTGACATCACTCCTCGGAGCCTCTCAGAGTCATGGATTTTACCAAAAATGTGTTCTGCTATACAAAGCGTTTTGGAAGCACTGCAGAGGAGAGTGCTGCAAATAAAGATACAGGCCAAAAATGTCTTGACACCCTCTCTCTCTCTCTTTCAAACACACACACACACACACACACACACACACACACTGGCAGGGCTATTAGCACTTCTAAGGCTCCTCCATGTCACCGTGCCATGTTGCCACTAACAGCCATGACATGCTTTGTGCACATGTTTTGCCCGTGTGAGTGTGAGAGTGCAGACACTGTACTACAGTATGTTTGTGAATATGTTCAATTGCGTGCGTGCGTGCGTGCGTGCGTGCGTGCGTGCGTGCGTGCGTGCGTGCGTGCGTGTGTGTGTGTGTGTGTGTGTGTGTACGCTTTGCGCTCATGAAAAGGTGGTAATTTCACACATGGTCAGACGGTTGCATTTCAGCTTTAGCCTGGAGTGTAGCAGGAACTCCTTAACTGTTCAATGACTTTAGCTTCAGGCAAGGTCCGCCTACACACACTCACACACTCAAGCACACACACCTATGAAATTACACCCATCTACTTGTTCTGCTTCCATACCCACACACACACACACTGTCTCTCACTCACACACACACACACACACACACACACAGAGGCGTTTGTTGCTGTAAGGTGTATGTAGTTGTTTTACGCCGGAAGGGAAGATCACTGCTTTGTCTGTTTGATAAAGCTACAACGTCCATCTCCTTCAAAGAGCGGCGTGCTGATCTGATGGGAGGCGAGTGTGTTGATGGATTTGACGATTACGCCGCCCAGGGCGCTGAGCAAGAAACAGCGATGGTGCCACGTTGTAAGAGCAGGAAAAGGAGAGGAACATGAACAACTTGATTAAAGAAGTTAAAAGGTGAGACGTGTCCAATCATGGAGGGTTGATGTGAATTCTCAACAAGCCTCTAAGAAATCATTTAAAAGTTATAGTACATAAAGGATATAGTAAAATATGTATTTTTAATTTATTTGCTGTCGTTAAACATTCTCTTTAGATTCGTCAGATTATTTTAATCATTTCAAGTTTGAAGTTTTATGCAACAGATTATGTGGAAGAGGTGTCACCCTTTTTTTTAATTAACATTACAAAATACACAAATGATTCCAAGTGTCACTGGAATAAAATAACTCAATTAGCTCCACACAGGATCATTTCCCTTCTGATAAGAGCGACACAAATAGAAAAACTCTTCCTACTTTAATGTGTACATTAAGTATAAAACTGTGTGTTACCCCCCCCACCCCCCTCCCTGCATGTGAGTCCTGGCCCCTCAGTTCGACTCCTCTGCTGCTTCTACATCACACCAGCCGGCTCTTAACATTCAGCTGCTGTTCCAGCTGTAACTCCGTTCCCTCAGTGACCACAGCTACACTTGTCACTCATCTTGATGAGCTGCCTGATGAACTCTACGGGATAATCCAGGACACCCAGCTCGCTACACGGAAACCCAGCAAACTGGAGAGCGGCGGGCGTGTGACCTAAAGCTACCTCTGCATCGGTAGCGTTAGCTGCTTCATTGTTTTGTCACTTCGGTGTTTTTGGCTCTGGAGCTGCTAGCCTCACCTGGAACGCCTCGCCCAGGGCACCACAGTCCAGACTCAAGAGAAGCAGACGGAAATGGGAGCTTGTGTTCCATCGCAGACATGTGGTGGTTAGCATTGTCTCCTCGCAGCTCGAACGGAACCAAGAATGGTTGTTTGTCTCTTTGCGTTGTCCTGTCCAGGACGTATACCTCAGCAGGGATTGGTTCCTGTCCTCCACGTGAACCATGCTAATGGATATTTATCTGTTGGCCCTATTACAAGATATGTGATGTTCCCGGTATAATCCTGCATCAGAGCTCATCGGTCAAACAGCGCGTGTGCCAAAACAACAGTGTCCGTTGAATTAATTACGTCAATCAATGGCTTAATAACACAAAAGGGACAAGACGGGTCGAGCAGGATACAGCACCTCCTATTGATTTGTTAGTATTTGAGATAAAGTTACAAATTGCATTACAGGTTTTACATGTGGGTGGATGCCGCGGCTTCCTCTGTGTTTCTAAAATGCATGGTTAAGTTAATTCCACAGCCTAAGCTACTTCCTGTGCTTGACAAGCTGCTGTACATTGGCTAAGCTGGAGAGACTGTCAGTGAGTCTCTGGATGGGTCTAAGGCTACTTAGCAAGAGGAAGAGGAGCCCTTCTGATCTCCCAGGATTACTGTGTGCGTGTGTATGTGTGTGTGTGTGTGTGTGTGTGTGTGTGTGTGTGTGAGTTCAGGCCCTGGATGGCTTAAGATGGACTGTATATTAGAGTGGAATGTTAAGAGAGAGTCTCCGGAGTTTCACACCTTCCTCCCCTCTAAAACGCACACCTCTAATGAGAGAGAGAGATGGAGAGAGAGAGAGCGAGAGTGAGAGAGAGAGATGTGTCGAGAGGGCGAAAGAGAAGGAGAAAACACAGACAGCCTGTCTCCCCATCTCTGACGTATTGACATGCAGGCCATGTATGTGTGTGTGTTTGTGTGTGTGAGTGCATTTGTGCAGTAGTAGGCTGCTGGGTTAGAGGATAATTGCCAAACCGTTGGGACCTGAGCTCTGCCCGGCCTGTCAAAGCAGGCGTGACAAAACCTCCAATCAACCCTGCAGCAACCAGAGAGAGAGAGAGAGAGAGAGAAAATGATAAAGAGAGGAGGAGAGAGAACGGCAGGGAATAGAGGCCATGCTCGTTTTACCATTTCTCTTTTTTGAAAATGGAATCATTCTCTGCATATATTTAATGGTAAAAAATGTTTTATCTATCCATCTATCTATCTATCTATCTATTTATCTATCTATCTATCTATCTATCTATCTATCTATCTATCTATCTATCTATCTATCTATCTATCTATCTATCTATCTATCTATCTATCTATCCATCTATCCATCCATCTATTTATCTATCTATCTATCTATCTATCTATCTATCCATCTATCTATCCATCTATCCATCTATCCATCCATCTATTTATCTATCTATCTATCTATCTATCTATCCATCTATCTATCCATCTATCCATCTATCCATCTATCCATCTATCCATCCATCGTGACCTTGCCCAATGACTCTAGACCTTTGCTGTGATTGGACAGCAGGCCACTCACACACACACACACACACACACACACACGCACACGCACATGCACACACGACGTTTTGTGCGAACAGGTGAATTTGTAAAAATACAAAACACAGGCGTAAGGGATGTGTGCACTCATGCACATGCATGTAAATACATCAGTACAGTCATGACCACACGTGTAAAACTCACATTACACACACACATACTGACACACACTGCCTGTGGTAGTGAATCAGTCCTGTAGTTATTACTGTAATGCCGCTAGGCTGATGGTTTAGGGCTAGCCACAGCTCTCTCTTTCTCTCTCTCTCTCCAGTGCTCAAACACACACGCACACACAGTCATACGTGTGTGCGTGTACACGTGCACTGTACACACACACATACAGATTGTGAATGTCACTCACTCTCAGGAGATGCAGTCGGTTTGCCTGACGCTGGTTTTCTTCCCAAAGTGCTGCAGGGGAAACCTAAGGAGAGAGAGAGGGAGGGAGAGAGAGAGAGAGAGAGAGGTGGATGAGCATGCGGAGCAGGAGACTGAACATATAAGCGATGGAGCGACATTAGCATTCGTTTGGAGTCATGTTTGAGGACACCTGGTGAACGCACGTCCGATATTCACTCTCCTTGTTGCTCTGTTTTGGTCTCAACCACATGTTGAGGGAAGTGTTTGTTTTCAACAGGTAGTGGCTCTAACTCCGTGAGCTCCGTGTTGCTGTGCAGGTAGAATACAGGTGGGTTTACCAGGATCGATCCACAACAGTAAAGTTACCGACCGGAAAACCAGAGTCTGGTGATGAATCTCTGTGGGTTTGTCACACTGGGCAATATTTTAAAAAGTTGATTCTTTGAGTAAAACATTTAAGTATTTAGAGTAAAAGCTACATTACAGCTTTATACGTCTCAGGATAAATCTACTAAAACTCACATGACATTCCTTTATTTGCATTTAGACATTTTAAATAAAAAGATAAAACTTACTCTGTAATTTAAAAACTATACCTACTCAACCAATAAGAAAACTACAACCAAGTTTTAGAGGGACAATCATTATCTAATTAAAAATGATCAAACAATTGATCTGATGTTTTATATCTTTTGAATTTTCAGCATTAATTAGATTTTTCTCATGGTTTTTGAGAAGTTTGAATTGAGGGACGTCAGTGATTTACCGGCTGCGGTTTTTATTTTTCATACACAAGCTCATCGTCTCCATATTTCTCCTCGTACTGTAACTACACCAGAAACATGAAAATGTCAGAATGTGTTCAGTTCATCACAAAACACTGGAGACAGCTCGTCGTCACGGCAGACACCTCCAACTTTTTTAAAGAATATGCAAATCTAGCCAAGTAAAAATTACACTTTTTGTCCCAGATGTGAAAAGAAAAGAGTTTTGGTGAATTTTGTTTTTTGTCAGTCTGATCATCACGCATGTGTGTGTGTGTGTGTGTGTGTGTGTGTGTGTGTGTGTGTGTGTGTGTGTGTGTGTGGACCGAGGTCACCTTCCCCCCCTCTCCACCTGGGAGTGTGTGTTCATGGGGTGTCTGTGCTGAGGGGATCCGGGGTGAATACAGAGTGGAGCCACACTGGGAATAAGCTGTCAGATGAAACACTGAGGAACTACTGAGAGAAACAAAAAGAGAGAGAGATGGAGTGTGTGTGTGTGTGTGTGTGTGTGTGTGTGTGTGTGTGTGTGTGTGTGTGTGTGTGTATAACGTTATCCCATGTGAGCTTTTGTCTGAGTGTGTAACCACGTCTTCCAGTCCCCTGCACGTGTGAGTGTGTGTCTTCGTGCTTCTGTCACTATGTGTGTTTTTTGCTTGTCTGTGCATGGATCTACGTGCATGTCTGTGTCTCTGTGTGGGTGTGTGTGTCTCTGTGTGGGTGTGTGTGTGTCTGTGTGGGTGTGTGTGTGTCTGTGTTTTGTGGGCACAGAGTCCAGGGGAGCTCTAGTTGAAAGGGAAAGCCCTTCACTCTCTACAGACTGACTTAGGATTCTCTCTGCCTTCCCTAGAGTTTACTGCAGCGGCCTGCACACTGGACTTTCTTTTCTCACACACACACACACACACACACACACACACACACACACACACACACACACACACACACACACACACACACACACACACACACAGTCATGTAATATCTACCTCTTAAGAGTCTCACACTCACTTTCAGACTCTCCAGCTGAACCTCTCTTGAACCCTATTACTTTGAGCTTGTGCGCAAGTTCAGTTGGTTTCGAGGACGGAGGAGCTTTTATATGCAGCGTACACACACACACACACACACACACACACACACACACAGGAACAAAACTTCTAGGAGTCCTCAGCCCACACTGACCAGCACAATAAGGAGGATGAGGAGGATAAAGAGGATGAAGAGGAGGTCTGCTCTTTTAGTCATTCAGTGATAAATGCTTTTACTTTCAGCCTCTTCAGATGGGGACTGTAATCAGAGTTTCACTCCAGCTTCAGGAGTCAGAATCAAGACGTGTGTCGCGTCAGATCAGTCAGAGCAGGAGCCGAAAAACAGAACACTCGAATCAACAGGACAAACTTTGTTACTTCAGCTCAAAACCACGACTTCATGCTGTTTCTACAGCTTTCTTACTTGAGCTTCATTCCTGCACTGTTGTATACGTGAAATGATTTTGTGTTGTTGTGTCTGGGGAGATGTCATCTTTCTTCGAGAGGAAACTGCTGACTGTTTTTTTATTCTTCTGTAGTGGGCGAGTGGTAAAGTCCAGAGGTTTCAGAACTTTTCAGGCCCCGACCCCCAATGTCACTGAGACGTGCAACCCCCATTATCCCAGAGGAGATTTATTTGAGCTCTCGCTCTCACAAAAAGAAAATCACCTCCATGCACACGTTGCATTGTTTCCTGCAGGTGAACTGACCTGATGCTCTCGCTAATCTTGAAGTGTCTCTCGCGACCATCCCAGGGGGTCCTGACCCCCAGTTTGGACCTACCCCAGGCCTACCAAGACAAAGAGGTGATCACAGGGTTAACCATCACTATGATCCATTATCAATTTCATAAGTGAGTCCTCTTCTCATTTCTGTCAATATAAGTTTTTAGTCTTTTTTTTTTTTTACAACTTATTTTTCCTTACTCTAAAGTGAAAATTCCAACATGTAGGACTTGAGTTATTTTTGTTTTCATCACATGAGAACCTCCGCCGTCTTCTGTGTTTCGTCTGCAAGTATGAGCAAGTAAGTGAGACGCAGATTGAACTGCACCGTCAGGAAGTTCTCGGGTGTTACACCGACACGAGGAGGAGAGGAGCGTATGGTAATGGAGCGGCGATGAGAAAACGTGTGCATGTGTCCCTCAGGTAAAAACAGGGGGAACATGGACTCAAATCTGAGCCAACATCCTGAGATTGTTCCTGTTGATAAATTGATATCATTAAATATAAATGTGGAGCGTTTCATTCCCGATGCCGCGGGCTCGGAGCACGAACAGGAATGCTTTGAATCCAAGGCTGGAAATTTCCCCCAAATCATCAAATCTGACAACAAAGGAAAACTCAAATAGACTGCCTTAATGAGTTAAACACACATGCACACGCACGTGCACGCACACACACAAAACCACACGCCTACCCACACACACACACACTCGTGTTCTTGATCTAATGAGTCTTTTAACCATCTTCCTTATCCATCTGTCTGCTCCAGAAACACACACATACATGCTCGCTCTCTCTCTCTCTCACACACACACACACACACACACACACACACACACACACACACACACACACACACACACACACTGTATGATCAATCCACATCAAACACTATAACTCATTTAAATATTCATATAAGGTGTTAGAAGACGGTTGGTCAATCTCTCCCTCTCTCTCTCCAGGTGTATTAATAATTCCCCCTGTCTCTCCACCACACAGAGTTGGAGGTTTTTCCCTTCAGACAAAGTTTCTAGAAGTTTCTATAAATTAATAAGAGTGTGTTCTCTGTGAAGCCGGGCAGCTTTGAACCCGGCGTATTGATCTTGCAGGTGAGTCGGCCGTGCCGGATCACGACTTCAAACAGAATCCAATGTTCCTGTGGAGAGGCCGGCCCAGCCCAGAACAATACCCATATTACCCTTCTATATATGACTGGTCCAATCTGAGGAGGGTGGATGGGGGGGGGGGTAGTGGTGGTGATGGTGATGGGGGGGAGGAAGGAAAAAAAGGGGGAAGGACCTGCACGTGGTCGAGGAGGTTAAGACGAGTGATGATTCTGAGAGGAGAGTTAAAATCAGGGGTTGGATATTGGACGTGATTGAGATGTTGAATTAATCACAGGTGGACGGACGGATGCTGAGGCTGCTCGTTCTTCCCATTACAAATCAGATGAGCTTCACCTCTGCTGCAGGACATCATGCAGTCTGGATTATTTTATTATTCAGTGTAAAGCTGATGAATTCTGCTGTTGTCCACAGAAAGACCTCAGCCTGGAACCAGAGGGGCTCTACCTCACTGAAATCAGTCTGAATAAATGCATCAGCTTTTGTTTCCAGGAAGAAAAATGTTTAAAATATGAGCACAAACATGTTTGTAAGAACAGTTCGATGCAGAGATTTTCAAATGTTTGTATAATTTGTTTAAAATGATCATTTTCTTGATCGTGTTTCACCTCTGCTGTTTAAGTCCTCGTCAATAAAACCCAAACTGGAATTCTCTCAAATTAATGAAGGTGTAAAGTTTATCATTGATCAAATTGATTAGATTTCTTATGGATCCACTAAACCTGGTGTTTTTAGGAGGAAGCGATGAAGCTGCACCTCAGAGGACAAATCATATCACAGATCTATTAGTTTGAATTTATTTCAGTATAACCTGAATTATATTTCACTTACAACCTGAAACTTTTAGTATTATGAAAGTGTCTGATCTTTAAAATCAGCTGTTTTACATCGGTATTGAGTTTATTTAAACTTGGTCGGAAAGATTTCAGATTGTGAGAATGTGTTTTTTATGATAAATAAGTAATGAAGTGGAATTCAGTTGTTGTTAATTGCACGATTTGTTTGAAAGATTTAATGCTCAGATGTAAAAAAGTTAAAGACATATACTAGATATATACATAAAACCATGATGTTCAACCTCAACACTGTATGTATATGTGTGTGTGTGTGTGTGTGTGTGTGTGTGTGTGTGTGTGTGTGTGTGTGTGAGTCAGACTGAGGCTGTGTAAGTGCTGATTAGCGATTAGCAGCTCTCGAGGCTGACGGCGGAGCTGATCAGTATTTCCTCTGTGTTGGAGCTTTAGGGAACAAATCCCAACATTAACCCGGCTCTCATCTGCCTGGCAGAGAGCTAGCAGCAGCCTGCCAGCCATAGGCCGTACATCCAGCTACAACCGCGAGCTAAAGCGTGTGAATCCTCCTCTGACGGCGCCTCATTGTTGTCTCATTCTGAATCAAACCCACATTTGATCACAACACGGCGTCTAATGTTGCTCTCCACATCAAGGTTGATGCGCTGTGGCACGCGATATTTAATAAGGAGTCTCGAGTTTGTCATAAACTGCCTGACAAAAATGACGTTTAAGTCTTATACCCCTTGAGGGAGAAGTAAGTGAGTTTCTATAGCTGTAAAAAAAAAAAAAAAAAGAAGAAGCTCAGTCCCCTTGAAGAGCAGAACTGGAGCGAAATGTTCCTTTTAAGAGCGACTGTGTTTCCCACAAGAAGCTGGAGAAACACGACACACAGTTCTGACTTTAATCCACACGGAGAGGCCGAGTGTGGACGGGCGCTGGGTCGAGACGCCACCAGAGTGCTGAGCCGAAATGAGGCCAGCAACCCCGGCGCCATCGCAGATTTCCACTGGTAACGGTCAGCTCATCAGAGATCATTTGCAAAGATAATTTCTCCTATTGAAGTACAGACGACGAGCTCAGAGAAATCCCATCACTGGATCAGTGTTTTAAGAAAGTCTGAACCGCTTCTTCTCGTGGGTTAGAGACCGTCAGTCCACACGGGCCGAATTATTCGCATGTGATAAAACGACCTCCTGACCTCAGTCTGTTCCTGAAACTTTAGCAGAGGTTCATGAAATTTGGTTGAAGCATCAAAAATTCTCAGATCAGACGAAACTGAAATCCTGTTAACCCCTGAATCAACGGATGTGGAAAAGTTATTGTTATCGTTGCGTTATAGAGAATAACACTGAGGGAGTTTTTAGTCGTCAGGTTCCTCAGCAAAAGCTCTGCGTCATGTTTCTTAAAAGATTCCACTGCAGCTTCTGTTCCATACTGAAGACAGAGGTTAAAGGGGATGTGCAAAAACACATAGGCTTTTACTTTATTGTGAAAAGTGTCTGATATTAATTTACTAAATATGAAGTAAAGCTAGTTTCACTATTAGGTTGTTGTTTTTTGTACGTGTATCGTTTGCAAATTTCTCTTTCTCTCAATTCATGTCACATTGATTCAAATTAATGTTATATTATTATTATGATCAGGGAAAATCAATCAATTAAATCATTATAACTTATTCTGGATATTAAACATTTTGAATGATTGTCTGTTGTAACATTAACTTAAAAATATTTAATGTGTTGAATCCACATTCAGGTATTTTATGCTCCTCAAAGATTTTGAGGATTTTTCCTTTAAACAGAAATCCTGTATAACCCACAATCTACAAACTCTTTCTATAGACAGGTAATATGAGGAGCCATCAGACTTTGTGCAGAACATTGTATTTAAGTTAAATCTTTTAATTTTAAATTCCTCTTTTCTTCTATTATTACAATGCGATTTTAAAGATATTTAAAGGTTTGTTCCCTTCAGTTTGTAAAATGTTGATATGAATTCATCTTTGTCAGTGAAATCTCTCCAGAGGCTCCGAGCCGTTCAGTTGTGGTCTGACAGGATCCGGAGTCCTATTGGTGGTGACACCTGTCAATCTTCACACTAGACCCCGCCCACTGTGGTCAGACCTGAGCCGAGCTGTCAGCCGCTCATCACTCAGTCCTTTTCATGTTCGCCTTTTTTCTGTGTTTGAGTGTGTGAAGAAGAGATAGTGTGGCTGACACACACACACACACACACACACACACACACACACACACACACACACACACACACACACACACACACACACACACACACACACACACACACACACACACACACACACACACACACACACACTCCAATGAGGCTCCTTCGTCTTATGGCTGCTGTGCACAAGTGATTTTTTTTCCTTATCAGTATTTATGTGTGCATGCGTGCACGAGTGTGTATCCTCTGCACAAACACACACACACACACACACACACACACACACACACACACACACACACACACACACACACACACACACACTGATCCGTCCACCAAGCCCTATGTTGTCTGCCAGAAGGGCAACATCAAAGAGCCTCTCGCTGTGGGCATGAAAAGCCTGGAGACAGTGAGGGCCTGCGGAGCGAAGCGTGGGCCTGCAGAGGCAGCTGGAAAGCCAAGTGGCCACGGGGAGCCTGGAGAACGAGGTGGGCCTGGAGAACGAGGAGGGCCTGGAGAACAAGGTGAGCCTGGGGAGAGAAACGCAGGTCCATGAAAAGAAGCCGAAGGTGGTCCTGCAGAGCGCGGTGGGCCCGAGAAGCGAGGTGAGGGTCCATAAAAGGAGGATGAAGGTGGTCCTGGAGATGGAGGTCAGGAGAGAGTGATGCAGGTGAAAAACAAGAATTTATAAGTAGATGTGGGAAGTAAAATGTGCCCGAAGACGGAGGTGCAGCACGGGCATGAAGTCTGTGTGTGTTTAGCTCCTCAGAGCGCTACAGAAGTCAAAGTGACGCCGTTAAACGCAGCCGTTGCTCTCGGTGACAAGTTTGTGTCTGCTGCCGCACGTTCTCATCTTTTCCTGATGTTTTAAAAATAGCCAGACAGGGCAGACCCTGTAAACAATGCGGCTCCTCCGTGAGACGATGTCCACTTTTTATTGGCTGCAGGCTGGAGGACGAGGGCCTGCAGGAGGTGGTGGGAGGCGGGCAGGAGAGCAGGAGGAGATGGTGTGAGGTGGGCAGGAGAACACAGGACTGCTGCTGTTGCCTCTGAGGCAGAGAGCGGCTTCTCGCTCTCATCTGCCCGTCAGAGCCCTCCTCTGAGCTGCCACTCAAAATGACGGACAGGCGGTGGAGGACGGCGGCGAGTCGGGTTTGAAGGGACGAGCTCGATTGCACAGCGTTATCTGTGATTTCTCTGGGTTTGTGTGTGAAAAAGGCAACGCTGTCTTCTGCACTCACACATTTTACACGTGGAGTGAAAAGCTCAGATTGCTTCATTATGGATCATGTTTTCCCCGTGATGCTAAATCATAAATGTATATACGACATATGGAAACATACAGTGAGAGGATTTCACTTTTTCAACACAACGTCTGTTAAACTATTTCTACTCTGGCAGGGTTATAAACACCTCGATATAGTTCTGGGTGCAAATTAAATAAAAACTTAATTATTCTCTGTTTTTTTTCACTGATTTCATTGTTATAGTCTGATGCAAGAAATGTTCTTTGTAATTTTTCTATGTCATACAAACGGAGAAGCTCTCGGATCTCGATTTTTACAGTAATTGTTGTAGAGGAACCAGACGATAAGCCGTGACACTCGGAGAATGCATGTGTCTGTCTGAGTTATTCTCCCTTTGCTAGGATCAGTTTCACATCCGCCTGATCCACCGCAGCAGGCAGACACAAAAAAACAGAGCGAGCAGAGGAAGAATAAAAATAATATTGAGGCAAAGGATATGTGATCACAGCACACTGGTAAAAACAATGTGTTCTAATAGAAACCGGCAGCAATGAAAGAAGGAAAATACAAAAGTATTGTTATTTAGTCTTTCCTCGTCTCTTTTCATTCACTGTCTGCGTGAAGCCACATAAATTACACAAATGTTCACACGACTTCTTAAATTCAAGAGTCTGAACAATTTATAAAACTTATTTAGACTTACATTACACGTAGGAGAAATGTGGCGGAGATAATTGGGTTTCTCCTGACACAGTTTCATAATTATTAAAGCCAAGTTTCACAACAAGGCTTAATAAATGAGACAACTGCAAAAAAAAAAACAACAACCAGGTCAGAGAGCATATAAATACACAACATGTTATGGATTTAATTTGACAGGTTGTTAATGATAAGGAGAAGTATAATAAATACAAATAAGGAAATGTCTGTGAATTATAGAACTTATAAAGATTTTAAGTTTTATGAAAAGTGTGAAATTTGTCTTATGTTCTTGGTTTAATGTTGAGATTCCTTTGTTTGCCATCTGGCCGGCAATAATGATACTGCAATTAGTGGAAAATGACTGTGTGTGAACTATGTGTGTGTGTGTGTGTGTGTGTGAGTGTGTGTGTGTGTGTGTGTAGGATCAGTATTCTAATGAGGACAGACAAAAGAAGTCTGTAGCTCAGAGCCAATTGGACAGAGAGGGGCAGAGCATCAGAGACAGGGAGCCGGAGAGGGGAGTGAGATAGTTGGGGGGTTAGGGAGGGTTCAGGCTGGTGGCAGTCAGCGCCTCAGGCAGGGTTTTGGGGTCAGGCCCCCCCAGACGGCCACACCGGCCCCCCGGGCCCCCGAGAGGGGGGACACCAGGACCACGCCAGCCGAGGGAGGGGCACTCAATTAGGGCAGTGTTGAAGATTTTATCCTGGTGCTTCAGAGAAGGGCCACCTGACACCTACACACCTCTAACATCCCGCTGAACGCACCCACACCGCTGACTGACACACTCCGGAGCCCAGACGGGTTCTGAACAGAGAAAATGATGCTTATATTTAAACTTATGTAACATCGTCTCAAAGTCGTTTCTCTGCACCGGACCCCAACAAGATATTCTTTATTTCCTCTAGAATTATAATGAATAGATAATAAATAGATCCACAATAATAGTTAACTTCATATTATAAATAATCACAATGTAAGATGCAAATGTAACTTGGGAACCAATTCATAAAGTAGACTACTACAAGTATATCAGGTGACATCTTGATATATATATATATATATATATATATATACACATACTGTATACATTTACAATCTGTATGTATGCAGTAGGTGTCTGTATATATAAACTATATGTGCACATGTGACTTTGCAGTGACTTTATAGTAAACTTCTCTTTTTCAGTTTTTTTCTGTATATTATACACATGCATATACATATATTTATATACATGCGTGTATATATATATATATATATATATATATATATATATATATATACATACATATATACAGGGAATGTATATTGTACTATATATTGTACTACAAAGATAGGTTCAGATGGTACTGATGTAAAAATGGAAATGTTCTGTTGTCTCTGAGGTGCTGTGTGTGTTTGTGTGTGTTTGTGTGTGTTTGTTTGTGTGTGTTTGTGCGTGTGTGTGTTGCCAGCCAGTTTCACACGGTTGTATAATTAGCTGTAGCATTAGCATGCCTAACATCTCAGCTGCTGCTCTACAATACTCTCAGGAAGAGGCCTGTTGAAAACGCTCCCAGTATCTGTCCTTCTCCGTCTCTCTCTCCCTCACCGGTATTCACTCTCTGTGTCTCTGTGTCTCTCCTCTCTCTCCTCTCTGTGTGTGTGTTTGTGCAACATTTCATGCCTCATTGGAAAACCCACCTAATTGCCAGGCAGTGAACATTTCAACTCCTCTGTTTTTCTTCTTCTCTCTCACTGAACTTTATCATCTTTCTCTTTATTCAAACAGATCTGTGGAAACATTTAGCGGAGGGGGGCGGGGCTGAGCAGGTTCCAGGCATTCCTGGCCGATCTGCCAGCGTCGAGCCGCTCCGAGTTTCACCGTTGCAGGAGATTTTGTGTAATTAATTGGTTCTTCTGGGGGTCAAGTGGTTTCATCTCATTTCAGTCGCCTTGTACATCAAGCAGCCATGTCTGCACCTGTTTCCTGCTCTCAGCAGCTGCCAACTGGGCCTCGCAAACCACTATTGATCCCATCAGATCACGCACACGCACGCCCTCATGCGCACACACACATTTGAAATGCTTTATTTGTGTCAGCTAATTAAATTTGCCAGAGATAGCCTTGAATATTACAGAAGTTCAGCAGGGTTTACTCTTAATTTGTTATTCCGATCTCTTCTCTCTGGGCGACCGCTGGACTTTAGCTCGGCGCATCACACGTTCCGCTTGAGATTATAACGTGATAAACATTAACAGACATGATGTATAAGTTGCATAAACATCGGGGAAATTCAATAGAGCCGGGCGGATTTAAGATTAGTGTCGACACAACTAGGAAAATACACACACGTGGCTTCATGCAGGCTTCGGTAAATCAAGGTCAGTTCATCAGCTGTGTACATGGAAGGTTTTTCCAGATGCTTCCAGTCGGCATAGAATATTTATTCTGTATACTATGAATTCTCAAATAGTAAATCTTAAATGATAAGGTCCCTATTGCTGGACTCAAACCCTTGACACATCATCAAAGTGCATTTTAATTAGTAGTTTCCCTGTTTATTTGCTTTCTGTTTCAAAATAAAAGCATCTAATCCTTGTATGGAAGGTGTTTATTCTTAAGGCGCCTACAGGAAGTGCTGAGTTCCATTAACAGTGATGAAACAATGATAAAAAAAGTATAGTGCAAATCAATAAAGATTGAGTATTTGTGGTGGAAACCACTGAGCACTGAGAACAACAATTTAATGTCATGAAGAGAAAGATGTAATTTAACACGAATTATTGGTAAAACAGGAGCCAAGTTCATTTGCTCCATAGATTCAATCAATACCAATTCATTTCTGACAAAGGCTCTTTTAGTAGGGGAGGATCCAGGGGCGGGGCAAGGGGGGCACTGGCCTCATCTTATATCTGATAGTAGAAGTAGTCTTTAAAAAATACTAACAATAAATATACCAACTTGTTTCCAAATACATTCACAGACTTTGTAAACAAGGAATGAGTTAAACGTGCACTTCATTGAATAAGGAATTGTGCACAGCAGACCAGCTGCAATATGTGCAAAATGCAAAGGGTGAACATACAGTATATGAAGAATAGAGTTTCCTATAACAAATCAATGGTGAATAAATATTTTCCTGGGTTCAGTCGATTAAATTCCTCTGGAAACTTTTCAAAAAGCTTAAAATCCCTTGGTACCAAAAAAAAAAAAAAAAAACACATATAGTTCCTTCTCGGAAACTTTCAAAGAATTATCAGGAATCACCAAGAGCCAAAAGGTAAAGTTTTACCTGAGGGATTTTACAGTTCATCTTCCCTGTGCTTTTATTTGTTTGAATCTAACTTGACTGGCTGTAATTTCTGAGGAGGGACGTACTTGAGAGGATCTACAGTAAAGTGGGCAGGTAATGAGTCTGAGGAGATTTGCTCAAGGACACTTCAAGATACAAAAAAGTGCACAGACACGCTCGCACCTTTCATCTATATGCACACACGCTCGGAACGAACCAGGGGGAGCAGGAGGGGAGGTAGGGAGGAGGCAGAGGAAGGGGGGGAGGGGTCATTGAGTCCCACGGCTGCCGACACTGGAGCTGTAGGCTCCTCGTGCTGAAAACAGGCTTTTGTGCAGCACTTGACAAAAGGTCTCACTCTGAGGTTAAAGGTTAAAAGAGGCCACTTCCGAGCCGCGATCAACTTCCCAGCATTCCAGAGTTTGCAGACATTCCTCCATAAGCATCGATCCAGCGTTTAAAGGACTCGCCCTCAAGTTCCGGCTCCGTTTCTTCCACTTTAACAAACATATTCGATAATTAGCGAGGGTGAGAGATGAGCGTGAAGCTGCTCCGACGCTGGTTTTATCACAGCTCATATTAACAAGAATATTTTAATACATTACTACTGAATGTTATTAATATATCTGCATGAATGTTTGCTCAGTATTGTGGCTGCACAAATAAACGAGCAGACTCCGTAATGCAAACTTGATTTTCCCCCCAAATCAAAAATTTTAAATAAACTCCCTTAAAAGTCATAACTGGAGAGGAGCTGAAGTTCAGATGAATAATGTGGAGTCGATCAGAGTCGACCTAATTCAGCCCCAAAGGGACAGTTGTTAGTAATCATTAAAAACCAAGAAAAGTTTCAACTGGAAAACATGTTGGTTTTATTTCATCAGGTGATTCATTTATTTTGGTGGAATTAGTTTGAGATTAGCTGCCACAGAAAAGAAATCAAACAGTGGGGAGGAGGAAAATGATTCTGTCATCTGCTCCATGTGAAAGTATAATGTTAATAAAAGTCAGTCTCCTAAAGACCATGGACTTGGAGTCTTCCCGGGATGAAGGAGAAGGCTCCTTATGTCAGAATAGGTCGAGAACACAGAGCCACCATGTTAAAATTGGTGGAAATTAGAAAAACTGGACACACAAGGTGTTTGACGTTGATCCAGGACCAGTGCAGACGTGAGAGGAGTGAAGGTGACGTCGCACAACAAGAACCTCGAGGTTGATTCACAAGCAGCAACAGTGTGGATGAAAGAAATGTTTCAATCTGTGGCATATGAGGAAATGAGGTTTTGCAGTTTTTGGCGGGGGAGCACCGCTGTACCTGAATGCCCTGCAATGGGCCTGTGAGTTCAGGTGCAAAGCATGCCGGGATTCCGTCTTCTCCGAGGAGAACCTCTTAAATTAGAGATTGTCGGGGCACACACACAAACGTGCATGCATGGAAAACAGCACAGCGCGTTTTAAAGCTCATCTGCAAACTGATTCTGTCAGGGAGACTTAGTGACGTGCGGCTGCTTCCTACAGCTTTCCTCCATAACAGCGCCGGGCGGCACCGGCATTGTGCCGTCCACCAGGGAGAAGGAGAGGCGGCGGGCTCTAAATAGAGCCTCCCTCAGTTAAATATTAACACTCGCCTTCCTCTGACAGAGAGCAGCCCGCCATGTCGCCTTCCATCTCCACCACGGGGAAATGCAACACAGCATAGCACTCAACCGCACAAACACATGGTCACAACACAGCAGAGTCGAGAACACATGCACAGGATGGAGTTATGTTTGTGTGCTGAAAGGCTGGTGGCATTTTCCAGCATTATATATATGTGTATATGTTTTTTTTATCATGTTTCCCATGATTACAGAGCAGCAAAGTACAGAGAGGCACAATTTTCAGCACTAGAAGATAAAAAATTGTCTAAACTTTCTCCAAATATTCTTCAAGTTTCAATATCTTGATGCCTGGGGGGGATTTTCCTGCTAAAACTGTTGTTAAATCATCACCTCACATTAAACATCTCCATTAAAAACAGCCAGACTGATAAAATATGATGGGTGAGGCCGGTTCCACTGCAGGTTGTCAGTAGCCTGCAATGACCTCACACACACACACACACACACACACACACACACACACACACAGAAATAAAGACAGACACTTTGTATTCCCAGTGAGGAGCGTGGCCTTGGAGGAAGCAGGAGAGGAGAGACGATGGAAGGAAAAAGAAAGATTGACTTATCTGACAAGTCAGAGAAAAGCAGGGTGTGCAATATGTCGCTCCACACTGGAGACCTGGTGAATATAAGATTCTTTCAAAATGATAAAGATCCATATGTATGTGTGAGTCAAACGTGAAGAGAAATCTCAATATCCGTGGGATTAACGTTCACTCCTCTGTGGAGCAGCTTTGACACGCAGAGCTATGACGAAGTCACAGACCACTAATCTGTGGAGGAAACGTTTTAGATGACTCCATCACATTCTGTCTCCGAAAGCACCAACAAGGGGATTCAAATAATTTCGAACTGTATTTGTGAAATTGTGCTCGAGTCTCAGCGTGTTGTCAAGAGGCAGAAGAAGAAAAGAGAAAACAACCTGTTACAAGAAACGAGCCGTGCACATGTACGCAGCCTGTTAGTGCAGGTTGTCGTAGAACGCAGGAAAATAAGACTGAAGCTGTTGAAGCGGACAGAGCAGCCTAAAGAGTTTCCACATACAGCGGAGAGGAGGATCATAAACAAGCCAACTTCAAAAAGACATTGTTGGAAACTATCAGTGCACACACATACACACACACACACACACACACACACACACACACAGAGTAAGGTATAGATCTGGCAGAGGTATTATGCCTGCATGTTTAATTCATAACTGTTTTCCTTCTTTCTGATCAGGGACATGAAAGAGAGAGTTTTGCCCCGAGAAAAAACAAAATGGCTGAACTCATCAATACGCCGACAACGCTCGCCTGCCTATTCAGCAGCTGCACGCAGGGACGGGGACGGAAACTTCATAAGGACGTTTTATTATAATGGCGGTCCACGCGCGCAATATTGTTGTGTGGGTTTTATTGTTTTATTCTTTTATGTCGGGTTTATGATTAGATTATTTTTATGTTCTGCCCCAAGGAGAAAAGATGCCAAATGAAAAAGAGTCTCAGGGATGTAAATTCTCTGGATGTGAACATCTGAAACAAAAATAAAAAAGAAGAAAAGAGGAAACAGACCAGATCAGATTCAAAGATCCATAAAACGAAGATGGACACGTGAGGGTTTGGACCTAAAAAGATTTCAACTATTTAGATTTTGCACAAAGTTTTCTCTCGATCATTATTTTTTTAAATGATAAACTAAACGTGTGCTTGTTTAAGGGACGATTTACATTTTCATCTCCTGTGAACAGGTGAGAGGTTGAGGAGTTAATAAGGTTTCCACTGTTTCCCTCCTCACGGCTCATTTCTCCTCCTCATCACCGTGCTCGTCCTCCACTGGTCATAACAACACATAAACATTTATATGCAGCTAATCTGCAAATCGAGGAAAATGCAATGCCGCCATCACCATTATATGTTTCATGAACGCTGTGAGGAGACACTGTGAATTAGCTGTAAGTCATGTTATATATGATCTTGCAATAAAATGTCCACTCATGGCAACTTAAGGACGATTCGGTATTCATGGACGTGATGTGTTTATCTTTTGAACGTTTGACAGACAAACTGACCGAAGAGAAGTGGCATCATTCTACTGAATTTATTCTACCTTATGATTGAATCCTGCTTCTGTTTTACTCTAAAATCCATAAATATGCCACGTCAAAGTTGAGGTGAAGTCTCAGAGGGAGAAAAGTTTCTGACGCAGCAGGTGTGAGGTGCGTTTCTCTTGCTACCACAGGTGGTGACTCTTCAACATCCATTTGTTCAGGCGCTGAGGCACTTGGCAGCTTTTGAGGCGATGGAACCTGTTCCCACCGACTGATTCTCTCCTCTCGCTTCTCTTTCCTCTCACACTTCAGGTCAGATTTCCTCTCTTTCTCTTTCCAATGTAAAGACTTGAGTAACTTGAGAAAAGTCCAAGACTTGAGTCGGTCTGAGTCTCAATTCAACTTTCAAATGATTCCAGACAAAGTCTATGTCTCGACCAAGCTGAGTTTCCAGATTAAGTTTCAATTCAAGTCACATGTCAGAGTCAGTCATGAGTCTGAAGTGATTTTAAAAAATCCAAGTCAAGTTTCAGATCAAGTTCCTACGTGAAGTCAATGATCCAAAAGTTCAGGTTTAGTCTCAAGATAAGTTCATAGACACTTTTTGACTCAGACCTGGTTTTAACATCTGTCCTGACTGATCCAATTACAAGTGGAAACCTCTGCGCACAGATGTGAACGCTCTCACCGAGTTGAAGTCGAGTTTCAGGCCTTTTAAGACAAATCTGATTTAAAGTTTGAGTTTTCCTCCGATGATACAGTGGGTCAATGTCCAAAAACCCTGGACACTACACTTCCCCTGATCCCTCTAATCCTGAACACACACACAGAAGAAACAGAAGAAACAGAACAACTGTTTGAAGAATCTGCACAGGACTCATTGTTGAAATGACCTAAAACTGACATTGTATTTATTCATTCCCGACTCAAATCTATCTCTGATGTTTGAAATAATATGAATGCAGGTCAGTCGATCCAGGAACGAGTAAATGAATCATGACTTAATAGCTTTTCGTCTGTGATCGGAGCAGTGACACTGAAGCAGCTCTGTAACCACTGTTCCCAACGCCACTCAACGGAGGGCAAGAAAAAAGCCGAAGCTCCCTGATGTTTCTTCTCAGCTGTGACGCTCTATCCTTCGTATCATTTCCATTACATTAACACGACTGAGCCAACGTGCAAACTTCTCTGTTGATTCCTCTCATCGCTATGGCCAGCGTCTCTGGCCTCAGTGTGTGTGTGTGTGTGTGTGTGTGTGTGTGTGTGTGTCTGACTGTTATAGTGAAGTCATTAAAAGTTAATCAGAGATGCACCATTGCAGCAGAGAGGGGAAGAATTGCCTCTGTCTGTGGCTCCGGGCACAGGAAATCATACCAGAGAGAGAGAGAGAGAGAGAGAGAGAACGAGGGAGAGGGAGAGAAAGGCAGTGATAGAGACAGAAAGGAAGAAGACAGGCTGAAAGAGAGAGAGAGAGAGAGAGAGAGAGAGAGAGAGAGAGAGAGAGATTCTCATACTAATGAACCATCACTTGCTTGTCTCTACCGATGCCCTCCGAATCCCAACATCTGTCCCACCAAACCAAGCCTCATTATGACACTGCCTCAACTAACCCCACCCCAACCCACCACTGTACACACACGCACACACACACACACACACACACACACACTCACACACACACGGTCACATCACGTTGAAACGCAGGGAGACGGTGGGAAAGTCTGCCCCACTGTAGTTGTCACATCAGATCTACAGCACGACGGCCGAGGGCATATGCATGTGGGGTGTGTGCTTGTCTATGACTGTGTGTATGTGTGTGTGTGTGAGAGTGTGTGAGAGTGTGTGTGGGTGGTGGTGGTGGTGGGGGTCTAGGTCTGGGGCTGTGCCTGAGGGCCTCGCCTGTGCTACAAAAGACTCCACTCAACTCCGGTTAGTCCCCCTCACTAGCATATCAGCACTGACGGACTGCAGACACACATAAATACACACATGCTCTCGCTCTCTCTCACTCACACACAGACACACACACTTAAACTATAGACTCTCTGATTACCACTTTCCCACTGACTGATAAATATCTTGGTACGAGCCTGGACAAGAAGACGTCGCTTTACCTCAGACATAGAACGCAGGATACAGCGAGAACAATCTTTGCATTGTGTTTGCTTTGCACTCTGGAGCACATGGGAGACCAGTGATGAACGTGTGTAACTGTGTTTAGCAGTGTGTGTGTGTGTGTGTGTGTGTGTGTGTGTGTGTGCTGCGTACTATCACTCTCTTGCTAGGGGTGACAGGTTGGTTGGGGACTAATGCAGCGCGACGGAACTGAATGTGGCCTCGAGCAAAGCAGCTGCCTGCAGCCAGTCCTCATCTGAGCTGTCAGACACACACACAAACACACACTCAGCCCATTCCAATGGAGAGTGAGTTTAGGATTCACACACACACACACACTTATAAACACACTCATGAGCATTATAACCCCCGTCACCCCGACTTTTCTGCCTGTGTGGCTTCCAGACAATAATAGTTCTGCCTGGATGAGGTGGTGGACATGACACTCTGGGTTTGGTTGGTTTGACTCCGCGCTCCCCGAGACACTGCGTCACGAAGTGTTGATGAAAGAGCGAAGTGAACGACAGGATTTTCCCACGTTACTGTAAATATGACCCGATGCACGGGTTATTCACCGCTCACTCCGATCATCTATAGACTTTTTTAAAACAAAGCACAACTTATGACTTAGGGAAATCTGAGGGTTCACAAGATGTTTACCTTTCTCTGAATGTAGATAATATAGATAAGAACAATATTAAATGACCATTTATAAGAAAAATCTATTTGACATTTCAGTTTGGCTCATCTTATCCACTAACATGGAGGAGGCAGGGTTTATGACCTATACTGTAGCAAACCACCAGGAGGCGATTGAGACTAATTGGCTCCACTTTTAGGGAGCTGTCATTTCCTAATTCCCAGTTTATGAATGAGAGAAGCAGTAGGAGTGAGGATGAGGCCCTGCACAACATGAATGTAATATAACCTGTCAACATGTTTACATGTTTTCAGTAAATCCACCATGTCTGTAAACTTCAGAAAACATGCGGATGTCATGACAAACAGCCACAGAGCGTGTTTTCTTCAGCTGTGGGTGAAAACAGACTCAGTGTGATCGCTGCTGAACACCGGGCTCCGAGGAACACACGTATAATGAAAAACACACTGCTGGTTACAGTTGCCCTGCAACATCGCCTCAAAACGTTGCCCATGGCCACCAGCACCTACTCCTCTCTTAGCTTAGACTCTCTGCTTCTGCTCGACCTATATTTGGACCCGCTGGGACTTCAGTGATTATACTAATCTCTCCAGAAATCCACCGTTCTCACCGCGGGCAGCCAAAACTTGGCAGCCGTCTGTATTATATAACAAAGCAGGGCTCCCTCAGATGTTAACCAGGAAGTGAGTGGCTTTGTTGCGGGTTTTTACATCTAAGATTAGAGATTAAGATTTTTACCGGGGCGATACAAACTTCTCTGTTAATCTGATTAAGGTGAAAAGGAACTTGTTTACTTTTTTTTTTGAGAAGTGGCTTGTTTGACCTTCATCTCACCAATCATCTCAGCCTCATTTTGAGGAGTGTGTTTGCTGAGCATTGATCTCGATGAAAATGAGGGGAAAGGTTTATTCATGATATGATCAATACAGTGATATCAACAACAAAAACAGAACTAATCACTCGACCTTGGTTTCGGCCACGCTGCCCCGACGCGGCCCGAGCCCCGAGCTTCTTTAAGAGACACGGTGTCGTGTACGCACTCCGGTGCTTTACTGTCGTTTTTTTTTCCGTCTGTAATCTTCGGTGCAAAAATCTTCCACTTTATTGGGGCTGACGTTCTCAACTACCCCCATGTTTACATCAGAGCCGGGGTGGTTGCCATGGAGACGGAGTGCCCCTCTTAACTGGTGCACTCAGGAATAATGCATTGTTGAACAGTGCCCGAGGCTATGCACACACACACACACACACACACACACACACACACACACACACACACACACACACACACACACACACACACACACACATACACACACACTAATCCTTAACATCTGCTATAGCGTATGTGTATGTGTGCGTGAGTGAGTGAGTGCATGTGCATATGTGTGTTTGTGCTTCAACTGGCGAATTCATTGATAATCAGAGTTAAGGTGGACTCCATTAGGTTCAATGGTATTTGCCCACAGCAGAATGTACATATACTGTACGCTGTGTGTGTGTGTGTAAGTGTGTGTGTGTGTGTGTGTGTGTGATGGTCAAAGTCATGGTGGGGGTAAGTGAGGACTGACATGTGGGAGATTTCTTTTCCACACTGCTGGTGCTCCCTCTAGTGGCTGGTGACACTCACTGCTCTTACACACAAACATACGTGCACACACACAATTAAAGTTGGAAATTTGTAAAAAAAAAATAAAAAAATTTAAGAACAATGGTGGATAATTGGTGTCCATCATTATTATTTTTTACATTCTGAGTTCTCACTGCACTTTTAGAAGCTGCAGATTCAGCAGGAGACAACAGAGCCTCCTGTGGTGAAGGAGGCCCGGCCGCTGACTGCCAGTTGAGGGGAGATCTCAATATGGGCTTGTTCAGGAGTCCAGAGCGATCCTGTTGGGAATCAGGTACTCAACCTGAGGCATTGTACCTGCAATAATTACCCTGCCCTGGAAATAAGTTCATAAGGGACTTACAACCCAGCTACAAAAAGCACCCATCGCAGGGGCAGGCTCCGAGGACAGAAGCAGCACCATTAGTAAGTTTCAACTCGCTTCTTAGGAGACAAAGTTTATTTCCACTTTGCAGACTTGTCAGACGCACTGTGGAATAAAACCAAACACGAGCAATGAAAAGCCAGTTAAACACTAGTGAGATGTTTTAAAAGTATAATTGGAGCGTGTGGAGTTGTAAATGTCTGAGGTGTGTGAAATTAGAAACCTGAGTCAAAGTCAACTGATGGAATCGAACAAAAACACAAGAAGATTCCTGCACAAGAAAAGCTGTTAACAAACGCAGGTAATTGCTGCTTGAAATTTGCAAAAGAATATATTTTATGCATGCATGCTACATTTAGATAATAAATTCCTTGTTTGCAGGCTTCTTGAGTCAACAAAGCTATTTTCTTTTTGTGTGTTGTTATTGCTTTGCCAACATTAGGTTGCTTCTTTCATGGCAATGAACCTTGTTTAAATTTGAATGTGAATTTGAATTTTAGAGGATAAATGAGGGAGGGGATGAGGGGTGAGAGGAAAAAGAAAGTGGGGAGAGAGGGAGAGAGGTTGTCAGTTGCCTGTCTGTGTTTAATGGAGGTCCCTGGTGTCGCCCTCAGGCTCCTTCACTTCACAATTAATGGAGGATCTCTCTGGGGAAAGCCATGCTTCTCAATAACACCTCTACACACACACACACACACACACACACACACACACACACACACACACACACACTAAACCTTCTGGTTTAGATGAACTCTGCACCGGAGTGTTTCCTCAGTGTGAGCCCCATCTCCGACTTTGTGTTGTGGGTCCTGAGCGACGCCGACCACCGTATACATCGTCTGTTCAGACCCTGAACTGGGTGTGTTTGTGCCAGCATCACCACCAGCCGCCGCACTGAGCTCCACACAGGGGAGGATGAGCGAGGGGGTGGTGCTGGTGAAAGATGGTATGGAGATGAGAGGAGGTAAAGGAGGACTGGAAGGAAGGAGCGAAACGCTCTTTCCTCAGAACTCAGAGTTGATTATATCTCTGCTCTGATCTGTCCGCTTTGGTTTTTCTCCCGGATCTGCAGCAGAGCGGCTCCCAGTGTGGCTTCATGAGTGTGTGTGTGTGTTTGTTTGTGTGTGATTATATGTTTGAACCACTCAAAACACCAAAGACACTTTCATATAATAGTGTAATAACAAGACGTATGCTGTTGCAGGGTTAGTAGGCTTCATTTGCCCATTTACATAAACGTCTTTAAACTCCAACAATTAAAGAACGGTGGGTTTCAGCCTGAAACCAAGCCGGAGTAAAGTAGAAAATATATCACGCCCACAGAATGTCATTCTTGTCACCTCAGTTCATTAGAGTGAGGTTGAGTTCTTGACTCTGCGAACAACCCCCGAGGACGAAAAATCAAGTCGCTGCTGCCGTTATTAAACAACAAACAACGTCTAATAGCTG